>NC_088420.1:28266791-28554291 GCF_034236695.1 Oncorhynchus nerka | reverse complement strand
TGAGGTGTGCATAACGACATCATAAGCGCCATCGAGAAGAGACATTACTGTGCAGCCGTATTCATCGACCTGGCCAAGGCTTTAGACTCTGTCAATCACAACATTCTTATTGGCAGACTCGACAGCCTTGGTTTCTCAAATGATTGCCTCGCCTGGTTTACCAACTACTTCTCTGATAAAGTTCAGTGTGTCAAATCGGAGGGACTGTTGTCCGGTCCTCTGACAGTCTTTATGGGTGTGCCAAAGGGTTCAATTCTCAGGCCGACTCTCTTGTCTGTATACATCAATGATGTTGCTCTTGCTGCTGGTGATTCTTTGATCCACCTCTACGCAGACAACACCATTCTGTATACTTCTGGCCCCTCCTTGGACACTGTGTTAACTAACCTCCAGACGAGCTTCAATGCCATACAACTCTCCTTCCGTGGCCTCCAACTGCTCTTAAACGCAAATAAAACTAAATGCATGCTATTCAATCGATCACTGCCCACACCTGCCCACCCGTCCAGCATCACTACTCTGGACGGCTCTGACTTAGAATACATGGACAGCTACAAATACCTGGGTGTCTGGTTAGACAGTAAACTCTCCTTCCAGACTCGCATTAAGCATCTCCAATCCAAAATTCAATCTAGAATCGGCTTCCTATATCGCAACAAAGCATCCTTCACTCATGCTGCCAAACATACCCTCGTAAAACTGACCATCCTACCGATCCTCGACTTCGGTGATGTCATCTATAAAATAGCCTCCAACACTCTACTCAGCAAACTGGATGCAGTCTATCACAGTGCCATCCGTTTTGTCACCAAAGCCCCATACACTACCCACCATTGCGACCTGTACACTCTCGTTGGTTGGCCCTCACTTCATGCTCGTCGCCAAATCCACTGGCTACAGGTTATCTACAAGTCTCTGCTAGGTAAAGCCCCGCCTTATCTCAGCTCACTGGTCACCATAGCAGCATCCACTCGTAGCACGCGCTCCAGCAGATATATCTCACTGGTCACCCCCAAAGCCAATTCCTCCTTTGGTCATCTTTCCTTCCAGTTCTCTGCTGCCCATGACTGGAACGAATTGCAAAAATCTCTGAAGCTGGAGACTCACATCTCCCTCACTAGCTTTAAGCACCAGCTGTCAGAACAGCTTACAGATCACTGCACCTGTACATAGCCCATCTGTAAACAGCCCATCTATCTACCTCATCCCCATACTGGTATTTATTTATTCATTTATTTATTTTGCTCCTTTGCACCCCAGTATCTCTACCTGCACATTCATCTTCTACCAATCTACCATTCCAGTGTTTAATTGCTATACTGTAATTACTTCACCACCATGGCCTATTTATTTCCTTAATTTACCTCATTTGCACTCACTGTATATAGACTTTTTGTTTTCTTTTGTTCTACTGTAGTATTGACTGTATGTTTTGTTTATTCCATGTGTTACTCTGTGTTGTTGTATGTGTCGAATTGGTACGCTTTATCTTGGCCAGGTCACAGTTGCAAATGAGAACTTGTCCTCAACTAGCCTACCTGGTTAAATAAAGGTGAAATAAAAAATAAATCTGGTTGGACAAGAAAGCATGATGGTGGCTGGCCAATTTTATTGTTTCCCTCCATGTTGTTCATCAGGTTATACTGTGGGTGACAAGGTTATATGTTGTGTATACTAAAACAGTACAAAACTGGGTGTATTACAAAGCATGATCAAATTAAGTAGCCAGCTACAGTAATTTTTTTGAAACATTGAGAAATTGTTTTTTTGTTGTCAAATTAAACAGTTATCTACCTTTGATAAGCAGCTAGCTAGCTATAGCTAGCTGATAGCTTTCTAGCTAGTTAGCTCCCATGCCAATTTCAAGTCTTTTTAAATGAATATCTAACTCGGAAATATTTAGTTATTTCAGAATAAAAGTTCATTAGCTAGTGCATCATGTTGTTAGATATAGCTATCACCACGTATCCCCAGTTAGATAATAATAATGTTTTCACTTATTGCATCTGCATGCTTTTTGCGTTCCCCTTGGTGTACTTGTTTGTTTGTGAGCTGGCTGCTCATTCTAAATAGTATAATCTAATCTGTTCTAAATAGTTGCAGCGTGTGGCCATTCGGTTTTGACATGCAAAAGTGAAATAGGTGTATTTACGCTGTTGTTCAAATGCACAGATCACTTTATATATATTCTCAAAGAAGCTACGGGTAGTTCAAAAAGCATCATATTTCTGTCATGTTGCTTTGTTGACAACTCCAACTACCTTGCGCCCTGGGTATTCAGCCAATCAGCAGTCACCACTGGAAGTGGTACACGCTAAGAAAGCAGCATGAGTCCTTTACACTCGCCCAAGAGAGAAGGGAGATCCACATTTAGACTCCTCAACAGCAGCTGAATAATCTCTTCTTTTTTTGTCAAATGCACTTGATCAAAGCTTTGAAAATGAAATGTTTCCATATTAAAAGGAGTCGCTTAGACACCTCTTATTTTTGCGGAGTTTAAATACATTCATAATGGATCTGATAAATACTGAACACAAATATAAACGCAACATGTAGTGTTGGTCCCATGTTTCATGAGCTGAAATAAAAGATCACCGAAATGTTCCATGATCATTACACAGGTGCACTTTGTGCTGTTGTCCACATAAAAGGCCACTCTAAAATGTGCGGTTTTGTTAGACAACACAATGCCACAAAAAGCTTTTTTCTCTCAAATGTTCCGCACAAATTTGTTTACATCCCTTTTAGTGAGCATTTCTCGTTTCCCAAGATAATCCATCCACCTGGCAGATGTGGCATATCAAGAAGCTGATTAAACAGCATGATCATTACACAGGTGCACTTTGTGCTGTTGTCCATATAAAAGGCCACTCTAAAATGTGCGGTTTTGTTAGACAACACAATGCCACAGATGTCTCAAGTTGAGGGAGCATACAATTGGCATGCTAACTGCAGAAATGTCCATCAGAGCTGTTGCCAGATAATTGAATGTTAATTTCTCTACCATAAGCCACCAACAACGTCATTTAGAGAATTTGGCAAGGGGCATGACAACCACAGACCATGTGTATGGCGTTGTGTGGGTGAGCGGTTTGCTGATGTCAACGTTGTGAACAGAGTGCCCCATGGTGGCGGTGGGGTTATGGGCAAACATAAGCTAAGGACAACGAACACAATTGCAATTTATGGCTAATTCAATGCACAGAGATACCGTGACCAGATCCAGAGTCCCATTGTCGTGCCATTCATCCTCCTCCAACATGTTTCAGCATGATAATGCACATCCCATGTCGCAAGGATCTGTACACAATTCCTGGAAGCTGAAAATATCCCAGTTCTTCCATGGCCTGCATACTCACCAGACATCTGAACACGTCCCATTGAGCATGTTTGTGATGCTCTGGATCGACAGAGCGATCCAGTTCCTGCCAATATCCAGCAACTTCACACAGTCATTGAAGAGGAGTGGGACAACATTCCACAGGCCACAATCAACAGCCTGGTTAACTCTATGCGAAGGAGCTGTGTTGCACTGCATGAGGCAAATAGTGGTCACGTCAGATACGGATTGGTTTTCTGATCCACACCCCTACCTTTTTTTAAGGTGTCTGTGACTAACAGATGCATATCTGTATTCCCAGTCATGTGAAATCCATAGACTAGGGCCTACTGAATGTATTTCAATTGACTGATTTCCTTAGGTGAACTGTAACTCAGTAAAATCTTTGAAATTGTGGCATGTTGAGTTTTTATTTTTGTTCAGAACACTTTGCTTTGACAAAGTTATTTCTGAAGATGATTATTTATCTCATGTGATTAGTGCCTAATTGACATGTGTCCCTCATTTTAAGGTCAACCCTATTACGTGAACTGAACTCTTGTTTAAATATAGTGAAACTATTCCATTTAAAATATGTATTTATTCAAAAGAAACATTTAACATCTAGTAGTTAAAATCACAGTGTAAAAGCAGGTGAGCTGGTTCTGCTTTTTCTGGCAATTTTCTGGTGTTTTGTGGTGAAAAACTGAGCGGGTCAAGCATAACAGGTCAACCCTGTTACCCATAGATAGATAGGCTAGAAATGTTTTACAACAACTGCGTTATTGTACTTGACACATGGCTTATTTAACTTGTAATTACCAGTTGGAGGGCTGTTCAAGTGGATTTTTACCAGATTTGGCAAATTCACACTTGATTACGAGCGCACCATAACACAACTAACCATCCACTGTAAAGCCGCTATAATACGACTCATTGGAAGCACAATACCTAGACCTACACCTATTGTGGAGCATTGTACGTTAAAAACAGACAAAGTGTTTTTTTATTTTTGTATTAAGCTGAAGAGAGGCACTTTATAGTCTTTAGTTTTTTTTTACTTCTTGAGATGTCTTTTGTGAAGTTGAACGTGTGCTCCTTATGACAGAATGTAAACATTTCGTGAAATCTAAATGTTATTTTTTTTACTCACCATCACAATTTAGATTAGATCACTGCCAAAGTCTTTGCTTGGTGGCCCAAAAAATGATCTCCATTGATCAACATATAAAGAGTAATTTAAGGAGCTGAATTAGGAACCACTTTGACCAACCTGTAGACTAGATGTCATAGCCATGCAACTCTGGAATACATTTTAATGCATTACATGCATTTTAGTGAAGATGCAAATGTATCTATCGATATTTGAAAGACATTTTACATGACATTCATATTTCCTCACACTGTATACTACTGTATACTACTGGCGATTCATTTTATTTAACCTTTATTCTGAGACCAAGGTCTCTTGTACAGATGAGCCTTGTAATTACAAAAATATACAGTACACAAAAATATACACATCAATACACTATGAAAAGCAAAACAGAGATACACAACCATAGAATATAAACACATTCTTCAGTAAAAAGGTCCTCAATCAGCCATCTAAATATCCTCGCACCACAGTAATTGCCATCAGCGTCCAACTTCCACAAATAAATGAGGAAACCTAGAACGTGAAAGAATGAAGGACATGATAACAGAACAAGGAGGTGTTAATGACCCCGGGGGTACCCTCTTCCACAATCCATGATCCCTGATTAGCTCTCAAGTTGGATTGTCTCGTGTTTATATTGGAAAATCTGGCCAAAGTTTTTATTATAAAAACCTGATAATTTCCCTTCATTACTGGAGAACACACATATTTGGAAAACAGGGTGCTTCTTCTCACCCCATGAGTTAGTTGCCTGTCAATGTGTTTGTGACGATTGTGTTCTTCTGTTTACAGTCTGATCAGCTCATCCATCCAATTCCACACATTTTCCCCTTCCTCCTCCAGAATGTCTAAGTCAATACCCTGATCAACCAGGAAGTTCCCATGGCATGCCGATGTCTGTTTAAAAATCAAAGCACACACAGCAGCCAGATATTTCTGTTCTGCCTCATCTAACCCCCAGTGTGTTCACAGATCAGTTTAGTTTTTTAGCTGAGTGTGAATTATTCCACCAAGCTAGCGAAGAGAAGACTTGCAGTGCTCAGCGGGCTGCTGACAGCTTTGGCCACAGCCCTGTCAGAAATACTGCCGACTCAGGCATCTTCAGGGAAAACATGGACTGAGCTTCCGAAAATGGATTTGACCTTTGATGCAGATAACCATTAATCCATGGAGCAACTTTGACCTTGACCTCCAAAAGGGCAGGATTGGACTGGGAGAGCAGCCACGCATCACAACCTTGACCTGTAACTCTTGTAAATTGGTAAAACTAACGCCTGTGTCTGTCCTGTCATAACTTCTCTTTTATCCGCTCCGGATGAGAATGAGATGGATATTCTGGGGCGTCCTCCTCTGGCAGCCCTTCTACTCCTGTGGCATTCTACCAAAAAGCACAGGTGTCCCCCGGTTTACCCAGATGGTTCTACTGTTAGATGCTGTGTAGCAGAACCAGAAGTACAGCCAAGCGTGGATAACCTGTCAGGGTCATCTAACGGTCGTCTGTACCTGATCTAAGAGATTTCCCTATTACCATGCTGGACCAAACAGATGCTGCTGGACTGGTAATAATCTAATAGACAATGTTTTACAATGCAAGATCATGCAAAGACAACTATATACTGAACAAAAATATAATATAAATATGTAAAGTGTTGGTCCCATGTTTCATGAGCTGAAATAAAAGATCCCAGAAATGTTCTGTACGCACAAAAAGCTTATTTCTCTCAAATTTTGTGCACAAAATAGTTTACATCCTTGTTAGTGAGCATTTCCCTTTGCCAAGATAATCCATCCACCTGACAGGTGTGGCATATCACCTTGTGCTGGGGACAGTAAAAGGACACTCTAAAATGTGCAGTTTTGTCACACAACATAATACCACAAATGTCTCAATTGGAATGCTGACTGCAGGAATGCCCACCAGAGCTGTTGCCAGAGAACTGAATGTTCATTTCTCTACCATAAGCCGCCTCCAATGTCATCTTCGAGAATTTGGCAATACGTCCAACCGGCCTCACAACCGCAGACAAAAAATATATAATTTTGGATGGTGCGTTTATATTTTTTGTTCAGTATATACATTAAATAAATGATTTATGCATTTAACATATATTGTGATATACATTTGACATACATGTATATATACATTTAAAATATATACCGTAATAGATGTTGGAATGTATTTCAAATGTATTAAATTAATTGTTTTAAATATTTCAAAATGTATATAACAATATATTTTAAATTTCATTTTTTTCTTCTTTACAGGAGAAGGAAGCTGACTGATATTGACTTGTGCACAGGAGAGAAATTAGACCAATTTAATCAAAGATGCTTAGTGGGTTTTGAGTGTCAAAAACATGATCCCTCTTATGCGCTATATTAATGAATGTGTAGATTAGTGATTGAATAGGGCTCTTAGTAAGCAGAGGGGACAAATTAAACCCAAACAGACATGTAGGAATAATGTAATAACAGACAAGTTTACTCTGCTGATTCAACGACAAAGTTCGTAAAGAGACTGCTGATATTATCTTAAACAAAAACAACATATGATGAAGTGTTGATTGGTGTGATCTTGCAGTAACACAGTGCTAAAACATGCATTTTTGATCCCATGAGAACAGAACAGCAGCACCATCACACTGTATCTGGATACAGAAAACAACCAACAGTACTAAATAATGAACACTAAGGGGAATAAAACAGAGCTCCCCGGTAGCACACATACAGACAACCATCACAGGTCCTGTAGTATAGTATATACCCTCTCCTCCATCACATTCACCAGGAGATCCTGGGATTCACCAACATGATGAATCCATTATTCAGGGTTCGTCCTGTATATGACCACTATTATTCTACTGTATTTTTCAGCAGAGGTATCCCCCACCAAAGATACATAATTCAATAACGTCTCACCACTATCAATCTTTTGTCATACTGACCACAAGTTGAGATGTATTATTTAACATCCATTACCATTACAAAACAAGCTTTTCTGCCAAAACGAAATGACTATGAAGCCACATGTGTAATATTAACAGTGGAGATTTTAGCATCTTGGTGGGGAAACTCCCCCCAAAATGTTTGATGCATGCCAGCAAAGCCGCTACACAACACTAAACAATACATTAATTACACTATAACAGGGAAGAACGGTGCCCGCAAACTGTTAGGGCCTGGTTATCAGTTGAGCAGTGAAACAGATTATTAGGGTGAGGCACATGGGCTACTAACAGCTTACTAAACAACATGCACTTCTTTCTTAGCTACAGTATACATATCTCCCGGTCATATTACATCATTTATGCAGCAGCATAGACATTTTTGGACTCACCTCGTTGTGCTGTGCTCATTTGAACAGGAAGGATGTGCAGCAGTCCTTCTTGTGGGCAGATTTTGTCATCAAATTTTGTCATTAAAAAGTCTGTCATTCTCTAGATTTATGGTGCTTTCAAGACAACTGGGAACTAAAAAAAGACAATGTTGAATCATGACATCAGTAATCTTCAGGTCGGAGCTCTAGAAAGAGTTCAGAGTTCCCAACTTGGAATTCCCAGGTGGATAACCGTTCACAACATATTTTCCCAGTCAGAGCTCATTTTTCTCAGAGTTCCCAGTTCTCTTGAACTTTCTGAAGTCTGAGATTTCCCAGTTACGAGTTTCCAGTTGTCATGCTGGATTGACAGCATGGCCAATGTATTCAACCTTTTCTGGCCGATGGTATTGCATGTGAATGTTTATCCTTTTACGCTTGGAAAAGAGACCCTTAAACATAGACTTGGACCACACACCTTCTCCACTGAATAGCAGGCTAGTGATTGCTTTGCAACACTTGTAGTTAGCCACTGATTCCTTCCAAACCACTCATTGTTGACTTTGCGATTTCCAAGTTGTTGTGTAATGTTTTTGTCCAATGGCTGATGAGCACCGATACGTTTATAAAAAATATATCTTCATAGAACAAGGATTGAAAAGGATTTGCCAGTAGTTTGTCGACTTGATTCACGATAATGACTGCTTGTCTAGTTTGCTAATGTCACGATCGTCTAAGGTGGAAACAGCGGACCAAAGCGCAGCATGGTGAGTGTACATACTTCTTTGTTATAAGATGTCGCCAACTAAGCAATAACCATCAAACCCAAAGCGTGACACCAACGTAGTGGTCACAGGCAACTATACATGGACAACTACCCACAAATACAGGTGGGGAAAAAGGCTACCTAAGTATGGTTCTCAATCAGAGACAACGATAGACAGCTGCCTCTGATTGAGAACCACACCCGGCCAAACACACAGAAATACAAATCATAGAAAAAGGGACATAGAATGCACACCCAAATCACACCCTGACCACACCAAAATAGAGACATATAAAGCTCTCTACTGTCAGGGTGTGACAGCTAAATTAGCTAAGATAGAGTAGAGCTACGGATGATATAACGTGATTTGACATCATTTTATCTGTGGCCAATGACCTTGAGCTTTCTCGGATGGGCACTTATAATATAAATCTATGGCAGCACCCAAGGGGCTTGAATTTTTAAGCTCTCCCTGTAGATTTTGCGGTGACATAGTGTCGCCATGGGTGACAGAATACTGAGCCAATCACGGCGCAACTAGAGAACATTACCACGCCCTGCGCTTTATATTTTCTGCTGGCTGCCCCACCACCACCACAGAAAGCACTGAGCTAGGCTGAAACCTGCATTTTGAAGCTCCCATGCTCAAGAAAGCATGCAGCTTTAAACAAGTTTGGCTCTGCCCCACCTGCCCTGAATGACAGGTCGCCACTGAACATTATGTAATATGTGAAGATCTGCTGCCATAATACAGGCGGCAGGATCTGTTCCTTTCTAAATTACTGTCCAACTCGGGAACCAGCTTTGGATAAAGAATATTTGATTTGTAATTTTGTATTCTAAGCTTTAAACCCAAAACATAGAAGATTCCAGAATTACTTTTACAAGAATTTGGAGGAGACCAAATCCTTCATCCTGAATAATAACACTACATAAAATATTTTGTTGCCAGAATCGCTTGGGATGAGAAATTATGCTATTTCAGTGCTAGTCCGGTTCAGTGGGTTAAGTCAAATATGTGACAGTGGAACATTGCAAAAGTTTGACAAAAACTAAATATGCAGCAAAAGCTTCATAAATCAATACTGAAAAAAGAAACTTTCTCATCCCAGTAAAAGCTATATGTTCTCTTGGGGCCAGATTAGAAAAATGCTCCCTTCCTTCCTACAACAGCACCTCACAATCCCCCTCTCCTGGTCTGGAAAGGAGGACTTCGAGTTAGATGTTAACCAAACTAAAACAAGCCCCCACTCCAGATAAACCATACTGCGAAGCAAGCAAGACAAATACCAAATAAACTCATTCCAGGGTTGGCGTCAACTTAATTTAAATTCCAGTCAATTCAGGAAGAACACAAAAATTCAAATTCTCCTCAATACTTTTCAATGAGGAACATTTGGAATTGTAATTTGGTTTACTTTCTGAATTGATTGGAATTTAAATGGAATTGACCCCAGCCCTGACTCATTCATCGAATGTGCCAATATAACAGTGACCCAATCAATCCATAGGCCTGCTGTGAAATTGCCAGCTCACATTCTGGTTGAAACAATTTAAATGTTTTACAGTTCTGTTTTAAACACAGGTAGAGATGGCACTACATTACTTTAGACTAGAGCAATAGCCAATCACGAAAGTGACTTCTTGTAGAACAGCACTGTGACATTATCTGTAATTAATAGTTCTAAGTGGATCTTAATTACCCTGCCTAAACAGCATCCGTGTCTCTGTAGCTGCTCATTAGAGGAACTGGAACATCCTAGTCAACATAGCAAGACAAAGCACTAATACTCCTGACAGCAGGTTATAGCCCATGCAGAGATCCAACACTTAGAAGAGCAGGAGATGTGATAATGCATTTTAACCACCCCTGACTGCCCTAAGGTCTTCAGTGGCTGTATATTCTCGATACACCTGGCTTGTTAAAGCTGGAGTGCTGACTTCACAGAGGCCCACATGGCGTTACAGAGATCCCTCTCACTATGCGATACAAGTGACATCAATCCCATTGCCCTAACAGTGCTGAAGGAGATAAGCCATCACAGACTTTTTTGTTTTGCTGTTGAGAGGACACCCCTATGTTACAGAAGAGGCAAATCATTGGATGTGCAGCCATTACCAAATGTACTTTCATCACTGACTCTTACATTATCTTACCAAACACTTTCTTTTCAAGGCTAATAATGTTGTTGCAGAAAATGTTCTCAGTTGAAATGTGAAGAGAATTCATTTCTGTTTTCATAGTTTTACTTTATGTGGATCTGACTAACAAGCAACAGGCCTAATAAACTCACCACTTTTTTCACATTAATGATGTGCTAATTCCATGGAGCCCAGACTGTGTTTGCTTGCTTATCACATACTGTTTGTCATGTGAGGATCTACTTTATCCCCCCAGGAGTTTAGCATCCTAAGTCAATTAATATTTATTATGGAAACTTCTGCTACTGTATTCTGTATAAAAGAGGTAAAGCCAAGGGGTTGAATGTACATGTTCTACACTATTTTGATTAGGTTGGTGGCAGTGAGATTTATTAAGGGAAAGGCAAAGTGTGAAGGATTCATTGATTTCTGCAAATATCAATTAAATCCAGATACTTTATGTTACATGCATATAACAATAAGACACACACAACCCACAAAACACAGATGTTGGCTTTTCAAAGGCCACAATTAAATGGCAAACCATATCATCTCACCTTTCATGTCTGAAATACAACTCAAAGTTGGTGAAACTTATAGTGAAATATAACACACCCGTATAACATTAGCTCAGTGTCTCTGCTGACCAGCTGTGCTCAACACAGGTTAGATACAATAGTCTCAACTGCTGAGGTACAGGTAAAACCCCTAGGGGAAGCTGAAATCCAATGATCCCATACAGGCCTCTGACTCAACAGCATTAGGAAGATTCAGGAGTGTAATCTGTGATAAAATATAGCTGGTCTCACAACTGTAGGCCTACAGTAAGTGCTCCTAGTAACTCAGCCTATATTGCCTTTTTAGCTTAGAGTAGAACGTTGGGTAGTTGTTTTGACTTAAGGTCAGATATGGTTCTGCTCCACAACCAGATAGTAATGTGCTTGAAGAGGGATTTCTCAATCACACATTAGATTATAATGTGATACTGACTTTAATTGAAATGGTGCTTCTTCGTTAACACACTGTAATATCCCCCCAGTGTATAATAAACCAACCACTAAAATGTGTAGAGTGTTTACACATGACATGTATGGTACAATACATGGTTACTTTGCAACTGAGGGGTGTACTACAAAATAGGATCAATGAGTTAGCCAGGTAACTTTGAAAAAGAACTAGAAATAACTGTTTATTTTCTGATTGAAAAGATAAACATACAATTGAAGTCTGAAGTTTACATACACCTTAGCCAAATACATTTAAACTAAGTTTTTCACAATTCCTGACATTTAATCCTAGTAAAAAGTCCCTGTTTTAGGTCAGTTAGGATCACCACTTTATTTTAAGAATGTGAAATGTCAGAATAATAGTAGAGAGAAGTATTTATTTAAGCTTTTATTTCTTTCATCACATTCCCAGTGGGTCAGAAGTTTACATACACTCAATTAGTATTTGGTAGCATTGCCTTTAAATTGTTTAACTTGGGTCAAATGTTCCAGGTCGCCTTCCACAAGCTTCCCACAGTAAGTTGGGTGAGGTTTGGCCCATTCCTCCTGACAGAGCTGGTGTAACTGAGTCAGGTTTGTAATTGAGTCAGGTTTGTAGGCCTCCTTGCTCAAACACGCTTTTTCAGTTCTGCCCACACATTATCTGTAGGATTGAGGTCAGGGTTTGTGATGGCCACTCTAACACTTTGTTGTCCTTAATCCATTTTGCCACAACTTTGGAAGTATGCTTGGGGTCATTGTCCATTTGGAAGACCCATTTGCGACCAAACTTTAACTTCCTGATTGATGTCTTGAGATGTTGCTTCAATATATCCACATAATTTTCCATCCTCATTGATGCCATCTATTTTGTGAAGTGCACCAGTCCCTCCTGCAGCAAAGCACCCTACAATATGATGCTGCCACCCCCGTGCTTCACGGTTGGGATGGTGTTCTTCGGCTTGCAAGCCTGCCCCTTTTTCCTCCAAACATAATGATGGTCATTATGGCCAAACAGTTCTATTTTTCTTTCATCTGACCAGAGGACATTTCTCCAAAAAGTATGATCTTTGTCCCCTTGTGCATTTGCAAACCGTATTCTGGCTTTTTTTATGGCGGTTTGGGAGCAGTGGCTTCTGGTTATTGTCAATCATTGCCAAGCTGATCTGACACGTGATCCTCACAAGACACCAATACATACATTTGAAGTCGGAAATTTACATACACTTAGGTTGGATTCATTAAAACTCGTTTTTCAACCACTCCCAACATTTCTTGTTAATGAACTACAGTTTTGGCAAGTTGGTTAGGAAATCTACATTGTGCATGACACAAATCATTTTTCCAACAATTGTTTACAGACAGATTATTTCAAATCAAATGTTATTTGTCACATACACATGGTTAGCAGATGTTAATGCGAGTGTAGTGAAATGCTTGTGCTTCTAGTTCCGACAACGCAGTAATAACCAACGAGTAATCTAACCTAACAATTCCACAACTACTACCTTATACACACAAGTGTAAAGGGATAAAGAGTATGTACATAAAGATATATGAATGAGTGATGGTACAGAACGGCATAGGCACGATGCAGTAGATGGTATAGAGTACAGTATATACATATGAGATGAGTAATGTAGGGTATATAAACATCAAGTGGCATAGTTTAAAGTGGCTAGTGACACATGTATTACATAAAGATGCAGTAGATGATATAGAGTACAGTATATACATAAACATATGAGATGAGTAATGTAGGGTATGTAAACATTCTATTAAGTGGCATTGTTTAAAGTGGCTAGTGATACATTTTTCCATCAATTTCCATTATTAAAGTGGCTGGAGTTGAGTCAGTATGTTGGCAGCAGCCACTCAATGTTAGTGGTGGCAGTTTAACAGTCTGATGGCCTTGAGATAGAAGCTGTTTTTCAGTCTCTCGGTCCCTGCTTTGATGCACCTGTACTGACCTCGCCTTCTGGATGATAGCGGGGTGAACAGGCAGTGGCTCGGGTGGTTGTTGTCCTCGATGATCTTTATGGCCTTCCTGTGACATCGGGTGGTGTAGGTGTCCTGGAGGGCAGGTAGTTTTCCCCCGGTGATGCGTTGTGCAGACCTCACTACCCTCTGGAGGGCCTTACGGTTATGGGCGGAGCAGTTGCCGTACCAGGCGGTGATACAGCCCGACAGGATGCTCTCGATTGTGCATCTGTAGAAGTTTGTGAGTGCTTTTGGTGACAAGACACATTTTTTCAGCCTCCTGAGGTTGAAGAGGCCCTGCTGCGCCTTCTTCACAACGCTGTCTGTGTGGAGGGACCAATTCAGTTTGTCTGTGATGTGTACGCCGAGGAACTTAAAACTTACTACCCTCTCCACTACTGTCCCTTTGATGTGGATAGGGGTTGCTCCCTCTGCTGTTTCCTGAAGTCCACAATCATCTCCTTTGTTTTGTTGACGTTGAGTGTGAGGTTATTTTCCTGACACCACACTCCGAGGGCCCTCACCTCACTTATAATTCACTGTATCACAATTCCAGTGGGTCAGAAGTTTACATACACTATGTTGACTGTGCCTTTGGAAAATACAGCTTGGAAAATTCCAGAAAATGATGTCATGGCTTTAGAAGCTTCTGATAGGCTAATTGACATCATCTGAGTCAATTGGAGGTGTACCTGTGGATGTATTTCAAGGCCTACCTTCAAACTCAGTGCATCTTTGCTTGACATCATGGGAAAATCAAAAGAAATCAGCCAAGACCCCTGGTTCATCCTTGGGAGCAATTTACAAATGCCTGAAGGTACCACGTTCATCTGTACAAAAAATAGTACGCAAGTATAAACACCATGGGACCATGCAGCCATCATACTGCTCAGGAAGGAGACGCGTTCTGTCTCCTAGAGATGAACATACTTTGGTGCGAAAAGTGCAAATCAATCCCAGAATAACAGCAAAGAACCTTGTGAAGATTCTGGAGGAAACGGGTACAAAAGTATCTATATCCACTGTAAAATGAGTCCTATATCGACATAACCTGAAAGGCCGCTCAGCAAGGAAGAAGCTACTGCTCCAAAACCGCCATAAAAAAGCCAGGCTACGGTTTGCAACTACACATGGGGACAAAGATCAGTGCATTTGGAAAGTACACAGACCCCTTGACTTTATCCACATTTTGTTACATTACAGCATTATTCTAAAATTGATTAAATAAAGTTTTTTTCCTCATCAATTTACACACAATAACCCATAATCACCAAGAAAAAATAGGTTTTTAGACAATTTTGCAAATGTGTAAAAAATGTAAACAGTAATATCACATTTACATTAGTATTGAGACCCTTTACTCAAATCAAATCAAATTGTTTTGGTCACATACACGTGTTTAGCATATGTTATTGCGAGTGTAGCGAAATGATTGTGCTTCTAGTTCCGAGAGTGCAGCAATATCTAACAAGTAATATCTAACAATTTCACAATAAATACCTAACATACACAAATCTAATTAAAGGAATGGAATAAGAATATATAAATATGCGGATGAGCAACATCAGAGCGGCATAGGCTAAGATGCAATAGATAGTATAGAATACAGTATATACATATGAGATGAGTAATGCAAGATGTGTAAACATTATTAAAGTGACATTATTAAAATGACTAGTGTTCCATTTATTAAAGTCGCCAATGATTTCAAGTCTGTATGTAGGCAGCAGCCTCTCTGTGCTAGTGATGAATATTTAACAGTCTAATGGCCTTGAGATAGAAGCTGTTTTTCAGTCTTTTGGTCCCAGCTTTGATCCACCTGTACTGGGCTCGCCTTCTGGATGAAAGTGGTTCAGGTGGTTGTTGTCCTTGATAATCTTTTTGGCCATCCTGTGACATCGGGTGCTGTAAGTGTCCTGGAAGGCAGGTAGTGTTCCCCCAGTGATGCGTTGTGCAGACTGCACCACCCTCTGGAGGGCCCTGCGGTTGTGGGGCGGTGCAGTTGCCGTACTAGGCGGTGATACAGCCCGACAGGATGCTCTCAATTTTGCATCTGTAAAAGTTGTGAAGGGTTTTAGGTGCAAAGCCAAATATCTTCAGCCTCCTGAGTTTGAAGAAAGGGGAAAGGGGGATACCTAGTCAGTTGTACAACTGAATGCCATCAACTGAAATGTGTCTTCTGCATTTAACCCAACCTCTCTGAATCAGAGGCGCTGCTGCGCCTTCTTCACCACACTGTCTGTGTGAGTGGACCATTTCAGTTTTTCAGTGATATGTAGGACCAGAAACTTAAAACTATCCAGCTTAACTCAGTCGTTTCCAGCTACAAAAGTCATTTACAACATTAACAATGTCTACACTGTATTTCTGATCAATTTTATGTTATTTTAATGGACAAAAGATTTGCTTTTCTTTCAAAAACAAGGACATTTCTAAGTGACCCCAAACTTTTGAACGGTAGTGTATATATATACAAAACTGGACCACTGTGGTAACGGCAGGTCAGAGACCATCTCAGACTGGTGTATGTTCTCTTATAACACCTATTGCACCAGTCAACTATTTCAGATATTTAGATAAAGTGCGGGCAATATCTCTGCAGTGCAGGGAAGCTGGCAACTATTTCAGATGGGAATAATAATGCTGTCCTGATGACAGCACTCCACAAATCTGCTTTATTACAGTGTAGATGACTTAGGCTGCATTTGCACAGGCAGCATAATTCAGATTTTTTTGCCCAAATATTGGCAAAAGAGCTGATCTGATTGGTCAAAAGACCAATTAGTGAAAAGAATATCATAATTGGGCTGCCATAAAGGTCCTGAACCATAAAGGTCCTGAACAGTGAAAACCATGGTTCATCAAATTAAGAGGTGTGGTTTACATAGCTAGCCAAAATCTGACTGCAGGTGGATGGCAAATATAAGTACAGGTTTCCCCATTCATCTGTGTCTGGTATTAGCTAGTTACTGTCCAGAAACAGGTAACTGCCAAAATAAAGGAAACACTTGAGTAAATTAGGGATACAAAGTATATTGAAAGCAAGTGCTTCCACACAGGTGTGGTTCCTTAGTTAATTAAGCAATTAACATCCCATCATGCATAGGGTCATGTATAAAACTGTCCAGTTGCCAATTATTTTGGCTACCATGGCTAGAAGAAGAGATCTCAGTGACTTTGAAAGAGGGGTCTCAAAGGAGCATAGTGTGTGTGTGTCAGTCACTAGACTTTTGGGAGATTCTGGAGCGGTGCCTGAGGGAGCGTTTTCCATCAACAAAACACCAAATGTTGGAATTTCTTGTGAAAGAATGGTGCTGAATTCCTCCAATAGAGTTCCAAACACTCGTAGAATCTATGCCAAGGTGCAACGAAGCTGTTCTGGCTCGTGGTGGTCCAATGCCCTATGAAGACACTTTATTTTGGCAGTTACCTGTAGGTCCTCAGGCAGCAAAAAAAGTGGGGGAAGTTCCACTCCGAACTCAGAAACAGTTGTCATCTCACATCTGTCAGTGCCGCTGCAAACCGCAACAGAAGACACATGCCAAACGGGAGATGTATACAAAATTCTTGACATCATGGAGAGTCATGACTCGTGGTTTATGTGCATGGTCTGGCACTGGCAGTCAATAAATATACTTAAGTAAACGCAGACCTCTCCTTGTCCAGTTTCAAGTACAATTGTTCAAGATTAACTAGCGCTAGCTTGATTGAAAGCTAACTCTCTCTCCTCTGCTCTCATCCTTCTAGACCTATCGGCTGCCTTCGATACTGTGAACCATCAGATCCTCCTCTCCACCCTCTCCGAGTTGGGCATCTCCGGCGCGGCCCACGCTTGGATTGTGTCCTACCTGACAGGTCGCTCCTACCAGGTGGCGTGGCGAGAATCTGTCTCCTCACCACGCGCTCCTACCACTAGCGTCCCCCAGGGCTCTGTTCTAGGCCCTCTCCTATTCTCGCTATACACCAAGTCACTTGGCTCTGTCATAACCTCACATGGTCTCTCCTATCATTGCTATGCAGACGACACACAATTAATCTTCTCCTTTCCCCCTTCTGATGACCAGGTGGCGAATCGCATCTCTGCATGTCTGGCAGACATATCAGTGTGGATGACGGATCACCACCTCAAGCTGAACCTCGGCAAGACGGAGCTGCTCTTCCTCCCGGGGAAGGACTGCCCGTTCCATGATCTCGCCATCACGGTTGACAACTCCATTGTGTCCTCCTCCCAGAGCGCTAAGAACCTTGGCGTGATCCTGGACAACACCCTGTCGTTCTCAACTAACATCAAGGCGGTGGCCCGTTCCTGTAGGTTCATGCTCTACAACATCCGCAGAGTACGACCCTGCCTCACACAGGAAGCGGCGCAGGTCCTAATCCAGGCACTTGTCATCTCCCGTCTGGATTACTGCAACTCGCTGTTGGCTGGGCTCCCTGCCTGTGCCATTAAACCCCTACAACTCATCCAGAACGCCGCAGCCCGTCTGGTGTTCAACCTCCTCCGCTCTCTCCACTGGCTTCCAGTTGAAGCTCGCATCCGCTACAAGACCATGGTGCTTGCCTACGGAGCTGTGAGGGGAACGGCACCTCAGTACCTCCAGGCTCTGATCAGGCCCTACACCCAAACAAGGGCACTGCGTTCATCCACCTCTGGCCTGCTCGCCTCCCTACCACTGAGGAAGTACAGTTCCCGCGCAGCCCAGTCAAAACTGTTCGCTGCTCTGGCCCCCCAATGGTGGAACAAACTCCCTCACGACGCCAGGACAGCGGAGTCAATCACCACCTTCCGGAGACACCTGAAACCCCACCTCTTTCAGGAATACCTAGGATAGGATAAAGTAATCCTTCTCACCCCCCCCTCCCTTAAAAGATTTAGATGCACTATTGTAAAGTGGCTGTTCCACTGGATGTCTTAAGGTGAACGCACCAATTTGTAAGTCGCTCTGGATAAGAGCGTCTGCTAAATGACTTAAATGTAAATGTAAATTGAACAGTGCTAACCATTCAATTTGGGCTATAGCTAAATTATACAGCCTGTGTTTTGTTTATATTGATTCTATTACAATAACCAAACATTTGGATTAACAAATCATTTGTGAAACCATGATGTGATATATGACAGGATTGGATGTTTCATAAAATTTTTATGTTTGTGTTATTTTTGTATGAACATATTTTCTTATGATCTTATTGCGTCATTGCTTGACATAGGCGTTTAAAAGAACTGTCAGTCAAGGTGAGCTCCCCGCCAACTGTCTTTTCAGCCCTACTGATATTTAGACATGGGAGAAAAAGTAGATTTTCTAAAATTCTCAGTATTTTTAACAGGAAAATATATTATGGGTGAGGTATAAAGTGATTAAACTAAGGTCAAGTTAACCATGTAATAGCACTGAGATCACTGTCATGTAGATGTAACTGGAGTCATAACAATCACCTGTTTCAACGTGATGGGCTAGGTTTAGCAGATATAAGAACAAATTAGATATTATCTTATCTATTATTGTATCTTAGCATAGTTGCTTGAGAGGAGCCTGTCAGCCTGAGGTTAGAGATGGACTCCCCAGTGAAGAGTGGGACTGTGCGGGAGTAGCAGTGGTCTATATTGGGCCCCCCTGATGGAGGATATGGATGGTTCATCATGCTTGCCTGCTTCCTGGTGTTTGGGCTGACCTTTGAGGTGATCAAGGCCTTCAGAGTTTTCTACGTGGCGATCCACCGCTACGTTGAGACCACGGCAACAGGAACCTCCTGGATTACATCCATCACTGTGGCAACCATCCACTGTAGAGGTGAGAACATGGTCCTTAGAATAAAATCTGAGTGTCTTTTCAGTGAAATCTGAATGAGTTAAACGAGTATTATTCAAGTCAATAGTGGAACAAAATATAGGCTCCAAACCTTCTGGATTTTTCTTGACTATTTCTAGTATTCTTATTTCTAGTACATGTTTATGTCAGTTTATGTTTGTCAGTCTCTTGAGATATTGACCACCAGGTGTCAGTATATGATTGTAATCAACAGCTTTAGACAGGGTAGCCTCATAGTGACCCAGGCTACCCTAGCTGGGGGGAAGCCTGGGGAGGTTCCATGGCAGAAATCAGCTACTTATTCTCAGGATTATAAAGCCAACAACATTTTTAAAAAAGCAGCATATTATTGACCTAAAATGTTAGCTGTGTTAGCCCAGTCACTAGCTTATCCAGGGACAACGATACGTAGACAGAAAATAGCTGCTCTATCTACAGTATGGGAACAACTGCAATTATTTTGCAAGCATCATTGTTCAAGTGACTTAAATTAAATAAACCTCATAAAATGTTACCTGTAATGCTCATCTCCAGTAGCCTAATTGTCATCTCCTTATATTTTTATTGTACATAAATTACAAGGGTTGGATATGCACTAAACAATTTTATATGTAAGCACTTAAAAGTCATGTACAAAATCTGGCATATGGTTTGCCTCATATACAGTTGAAGTCGGAAGTTTACATACACCTTAGCCAAATACATTTAAACTCAGTTTTTCACAATTTCTGAGGAAATTATTTATTTCAGCTTTTATTTATTTCATCACATTCCCAATGGGTCAGAAGTTTACATACACTCAATTAGTATTTGGTAGCATTGTCTTTAAATTGTTTAACTTGGGTCAAATGTTTCGGGTCACCTTCCACAGGCTTCCCACAATAAGTTGGGTGAATTTTGGCCCATTCCTGCTGACTGAGCTGGTGTAACTGAGTCAGGTTTGTAGGCCCCCATGCTCACACACGCTTTTTCAGTTCTGCCTACAAATTATCTATAGGATTGAGGTCAGGGCTTTGTGATGGCCACTCCAACACTTTGTTGTCCTTAATCCATTTTGCCACAACTTTGGAAGTATGCTTGGGGTCATTGCCCATTTGGAAGACCGATTTGCGACCAAGCTTTAACTTCCTGACAGGTGTCTTGAGATGTTGCTTCAATATAACCACAACATTTTCCTCCCTCATGACGCCATCTATTTTGTGAAGTGCACCAGTCCCTCCTGCAGCAAAGCACCCCCACAACATGATGCTGCCACCCCCTTGCTTCAAGGTTGGGATGGTATTCTTCGGCTTGCAAGCCTCCCCCTTTTTCCTCCAAACATAACGATGGTCATTATGGCCAAACAGTTATATTTTTCTTTCAACAGACCAGAGGACATTTCTCCAAAAAGTACAATCTTTGTCCCCATGTGTAGTTGCAAACTGTAGTCTGGCTTTTTTATGGAGGTTTTGGAGCAGTGGCTTCTTCCTTGCTGAGCGGCCTTTCAGGATATGTCGATATTGGACTCGTTTTACTGTGGATATAGATACTTTGTACCTGTTTCCTCCAGCATCTTCACAAGGTCCTTTGCTGCTGTTTTGGGATTGATCTGCACTTTTCGCACCAAAGTACGTTCACCTCTAGGAGACAGAACTATTGTTTGTAAAAATGAATGTGGTACCTTCAGGCATTTGGAAATTGCTTCCAAGGATGAACCAGACTTGTGGAGGTCTACAATTTTTTTCTGAGGTCTTGGCTGATTTCTTTTGATTTCCCCAAGATGTCTAGCAAAGAGGCACTGAGTTTGACCAAAGGCCTACATCCACTGGTACACCTCCAATTGACTCAAATTATGTCAATTAGCCTATCAGAAGCTTCTAAAGCCATGACATAATTTTCTGGGATTTTCCTAGCACAGAAAGGCACAGTCAACTTAGTGTATGTAAACTTCTGACCCACTTGAATTGTGATACAGTGAATTATAAGTGAAATAATCTGTCTGTAAACAATTGTTGGAAAATTACTTGTGTCATGCACAAAGTTGATGTCCTAACCGACTTGCCAAAACTATAGTTCGTTAGCAAGAGATTTGTGGAGTGTTTGAAAAACGAGATTTAATGACTCCAACCTAAGGGAATGTAAACCTCCGACTTCAACTGTACATTGTCTACTGGTATCATATTAAATTGAGAACATATAGCTGAACATGTAAACAATGTGTGAGTTTAGCTATTCTCTGCTTCAGATGACAGATGCCCATAACGCCAGTAATGCCATCATACTCTAGGCTTATGGCTGCATTGGCGATGCAAACCATATGATACGTTACAAAATGTATTCACATAGCTGATATAGTGAGAGAGTGACAATCAAACCAAACAGATTGGAGATCAACCAGACAAAAAGGAAATCTTCATTTGAGAATAAATCTAATCAAATAAAATAAAATGTTATTTGTCACATGCGCCGAATACAACAGGTGTAGCCTTACCGTGGTGTAGCCTTAACCTTACCATGAAATGCTTACTTACAAGCCCTTAGCCAACAATTCAGTTCCAGAAATAGAGTTAATAAAATATTTACTAAATAAAATGTAAAAATTACAAAAAATAACACAATAAATGTACATAACAATAACGGGGCTATATACAGGGTGTACCGGTACCGAGTCAATGTGTGGGGGTACAGGTTACAACATACAGTAGAAACAGAGACAGAACCCCTTCCCCTCTTTATTGCAGGATTGTGATAAGTGATTCATCAACATTGACACTAGTTCATTTGAGAAATAGTTTAACAATTAAAACAAATGTAAACACTTCATTTCATAGAACAACACTTAATCACTTCAAAATGTACAAATAAGCTAACTACTGTGTAAAGATTAGACATCTTAGTCTAAACAACAATAGATGATTGAGTAATATCCAGTAGGCTATTAACAACAACAACCTCCATACAGTGATGGCCAACATTGATCCACTGGTCCTGATCTACTGGGTGAGCAGACTCTTCTATTCCAGCCCAGCTTTCGCACACTCGTTAGATGTAGAATCAGGTGTGTTACAGAACCCAGCAGACATCCAGCAGGATCGGCCTACTCCAATTGTCATAGGTTTATACATTGTGTGTGATGTTTAACTGTAGTTTTGTATTCATCATTTGCTAACATAGTTAGGCCTACACATACTGTATAACATGCAGGGTTTCCATTAGGAAAATGTGGCTCCAGACATTTGACGGGCAACATTTTAATTTATCTGACATTTGAGAAATCTGCCAGACTCATATGCATTAGGTGTGTAACCTGATTAGGGCATCCACTCACGGTGCTCAGAATGACAGAAATCACATTTAGATTATGGTAATTAATATTAACAGAACAAGCAAGTCTAGGATGCAATGATCTGCAGTCCTTCTTACCAAATTCTGATGTGGACAGTTATTCGAACATCTTCAAAATGCACATTTACTTTTCCTCAGCCAACAAGACAGGTAATGAACAGCAAAATCACTAGCTTATGTCAATCTACTATCACCCATAGTAGAAAAGTTGAGCTATTCTATTGGTCAGCTTGTCAAGAAATTCCAAACACACTCTGGGACAGTTGTGGGAAGATACACTATATATACAAAAGTATGTGGACACCCCTTCAAATTAGTGGATTCGGCTATTGCAGCCATACCCGTTGCTGACAGGTGTATAAAATCGAGCACAAAGCCATGCAATCTCCATAGACAAACATTGGCAGTGCAATGGCCTTACTGAATGGCTCAGTGGCTTTCAACATGACACCGTCATAGGATGCCACCTTTCCAACAAGTCAGTTCCTCACATTTCTGCCCTGCTAGAGCCGCCCAAGTCTACTGTAACGGCTGTTATTGTGAAGTGAAAATGTCTAGAAGTGGTAGGCCACAACAAGCTTACAGAACGGCACAGCTGAGTTCTGAAGCGCATAAAAATCGTCTGTACTCGGTAACAACAATCACTAATAAGTTCCAAACTGCCTCTGGAAACATCAGCACAAGAACTGTTCGTCGGGAGCTTTATGAAATGGGTTTCCATGGCCGAGCAGCAGCACACAAGCCTAAGATCACCATGTGCAATGCCTAGTGCCAGCTGGAGTGGTGTAAAGCTCGCCTCAGTGGCAACGCCTTCTCTAGAGTGATGAATCATGCTTCACCATCTAGCAGTCTGACTAATCTGGGTGTGGTGGATGCCATGAGAATGTTACCTGCCTGTCACGAACCGGCTCAACACCCGTAACAAAAGGGAGACAAGATGGAGATAAGGAGTAACAAAATATATATTTATTAAATAAGTAACTAAGTATAATATACAATGGTGTGTGTAATCAGTAGTGTAAGTGAGTGTTTTGCATGCATGAATGTGATAATGCAGGGTGTTGAAAGATGCTAAAGCAAACAACCAAAAGGCCACCAAGATACACAACAAAATCTGTAAAGGTGTCTGCATGGAGAGAGTCTCCTCCATGAATGGGAAGTGGTGTATTTATCCTGGGACACACCTGGCCCAGGTGTTTCCCATGTAGCTGACGACCCTCCCAACTCCGCCCACCAGCATCCTAATAAGGAAACAAGAACAAAGAGAGAATACGGCAGACAGAGTGGGAGGGTCGTCACATGCCCGAATGCATAGTGACAACTGTAAAGTTTGGTGGAGGAGGAATAATGGTCTGGGGATGTTTTTCATGGTTCGGCTAGGCCCCTTTGTTCCAGCATACAATTACAATATAGACAATTCTGAGCTTCCAACTTTGTGGCAACAGTTTGGGGAAGGCCCTTTCCTGTTTCAGCATTACAAAGTCACCGTGCACAAAGTGAGGTCCATACAGAAATGGTTTGTCGAGATCGGTGTGGAAGAACTTGAATGGTCTGCACAGAGCCCTGACCTCAACCCCATCAAACACATTTGGGATTAATTGGAACGCAGAATGTGAGCCAGGCTTAATCGCCCAACATCAGTGCCCAACCTCACTAATACTCTTGTGGCTGAATGAAAGCAAGTCCCCGCAGCAATGTTCCAACATCTAGTGGAATGCCTTCCCAGAAGAGTTGAGGCTGTTGTAGCAGAAAAAATGCCCA
This sequence comes from Oncorhynchus nerka, assembly GCF_034236695.1. Classification (NCBI taxonomy): domain Eukaryota; kingdom Metazoa; phylum Chordata; class Actinopteri; order Salmoniformes; family Salmonidae; genus Oncorhynchus; species Oncorhynchus nerka. The sequence continues at coordinate 28,529,728 of NC_088420.1, read as the reverse complement.
TGATTTTGGAATGAGATGTTCGATGGGCAGATGTCCACACACTTGGTCATGTAGTGTAGATCCCAAATTCATACAACCAGTAGGCATGGGCTACATAAAAAATAAACATTACAAAGCAATGAGTCTGATGCAACAGATCAGAACGTTGATAAACTATTTCTTCAGACAGTAGGCTATGCTCGAATGTTCGTTCCATAAAGCAATTAGCGGAAAACACTGTTGTCAAAAGGGCACCTCACATGCCAGCGGTTTCATGGGATAGAGACAGAAATATCTGTTAGAACTTAGAGAGGAGATCTAATAGGCTACTTTGAAGCAAGGTAAGACATGCCTTATGATATGTATTAAAATGTTAAGGTCAAATAACTAGGCATATCTTTTCAAAATGCATAGCCTACTTCCTCCAGCTGTCACGCCCTGACCATAGAGAGCCTTTTATTCTATATGGTGGTTAGGTCGGCGTGTGACTAGGATGGGTTATCTAGGTTATTGTAAGTCTGTTGGCCTGGTATGGTTCCCAATCAGAGACATCTATTTATCGTTGTCCACGGTCCGGAACCTCCGGCGACGGTCCACGGTCCGGAACCTCCGGCGACGGTCCGCGGTCCGGAACCTCCAGCTCCAGGGCAGGAGCCTTCCTCTGCGCAGAGGCCCAGACCGAGCACGGCGTCCAGTCCCGCTCCATGGCAGGAGTCCTTCTCTGCACCGATGCCCAGTCCAGGCACGGCGTCCAGTCCCGCTTCATGGCACGAGCCTTCCTCTGCACTGGTGCCCAGTCCAGGCATGGTGGTCAACCCAGTTCCATGGCCGGGGCCCTCTACACCGATGCCCATGGCATTCTACCCGGCTCCAAATCCACGAGCGGAGTGGGTACTTCGCCCCGCACCGGAGTCGCCCCCAACGTTAGATGCCCACCCGGACCCTCCCCTATTGAGTCAGGTTTTGCGGCCGGAGTCCGCACCTTTGGGGGGGGGGGTACTGTCACGCCGTGACCATAGAGAGCCTTTTATTCTCTATGATGGTTAGGTCGGGGTGTGACTAGGGTGGGTTATCTAGGTTATTGTAAGTATGTTGGCCTGGTATGGTTCCCAATCAGACAGCTGTTTATCGTTGTCTCTGATTGGGGATCATATTTAGGCAGCCATTTCCCCCACTGTGTTTTGTGGGATCTTGTTTCTTTGTAGTTGCCTGTGAGCACTGCTTGAGCTTCACGTATCGTTTATTCTTTATTTCTTCTGTGAGTTTCATTTAATAAACATGTGGAACTCTACGTACGCTGCGCCTTGGTCCGAAATTTATTCTAACGAACGTAACACCAGCTTTTCTGAGATTTTCTGCTCAAAGGATCTGTATGTTGTATGCTTGTGATAAATAAGATACATGATGAATATACTGTAGCCTACACACGTGCCAATTTAATTCCACTAAATTATGCAAATTAACCTGTAGACTGATAAGGGACAGATCGCAATTTACTTGTGGGGAGGTGTGGTCCAAAATAGGGGAGGGTTTGCAAATGATTTTCCTTTGAGGATTCTTGTGTGTTTTTTTATTGGGCCACAAGGGAGGAGAGTGCGTTTTTTGCCATGGTTTACATTCACTCTTCTGATGGTTTTACTATATAATTTCTTCCATCCTGGCCAAATTTCCTCATCTGCTTGCATGCATCTATATCAAGGTGTTTTGGTACTTCCCTTATACACTATCCTTTTCCATGTGCTAACTTTTACTATGCTACAGGTCAGTATAGTCTAGCAGTCTAATGGTCTATCCTGCCCTCTATCCACCATTCATAGTGACAATAGTAGCATAACCATGGTTAGTTGGGGTGCTGAGGGTGCTGCAGCACCCCCCTTTTTTAATAATAGTGGTAGGTGGATCGTTTGTCCAGATCTGCACAAGGCTAACTAGCAATCATACCACACATAAAAATACTCAACAATGCATACACCTTTTTATATGAATCAAAAATAACAATTCATTTAGTTAAACAGTGTGTAAAGTTAGCTAGCTAGCAGAGTTTGAAATAAATGTACATCGCAGACTGTCAGCCACACCTGAGAACTTGAAAACCAACAATTGAAACTAGCATAACAAACAGGACCCCTTCTACAGGCGTGTGGGTTTGATTCTTGAAATGTAACATCCAATCAAAATCTTGCTGCTGGGAGCCAGCGGACCATTCAAACAGTTTTTACAATATAAAATTCTCCAGACCTCCAAGGGAGGCATGACAATGATGTGAATTTGAAGGTAAAGAAACGCAAAATTATAGCCAGCCATTTTTTATTTACCCTTTATTTAACTAGACAAGTCAGTTGAGAACAAATTCTTATTCACAATGACAGCCTACCAAACCCTAACCCAGACAACGCTGGGCCGATTGTGCGACACCCTATGGGACTCCCATTCACGGCCGGTTGTGATACAGCCTGGATCCTGCTGGGTATAGTCCTGCTGCTGTGTCCCCTAGCCTCCTCCTTCCCTGAGTGGAGCCTATGGCCTGGTGTTCGGAGCCAGCGTCTCCATCCACATCACTGTGCTGGCTAATGTGGTGGGCGTGCAGCGGCTGGGGACCGCACTCTGCTTCTTCGTGCTCACCCGTAGCAGTTGGGGCCTCTTGGGGCCACCCATCGCAGGTGAGCCCCTCTGCCATTAGCTCAAGGGTATTCTCTAGGACATTGTCTCTATAATTGCAAAAGGCATTCGCTTACAGAACATGTAACCTTGAGTAATGAACCTTGTGTGATTATTGTAACCATGTTCTGGTTTTAACTGAACATCCCCTTGTGTAGCTAACCACCGGGGGATTTTATATCTTCCATGAAAGGTCATCATCCTGTAGATTGGGGCTTTAACTAACATTCATATACAGAGATACTATATTCATAGAAGGTCACAAATATATTTAATTATGCTTTACAGTTCATTTCATGGGCTGTTGGTCTCATGATAAATGTATTTTTCTGGGATGGGTTTCCTCTCCATTGACTTCCTCTTCTAACACACACGCTTCGCTCCAGCTCTTTGTCTGAATGTAAAATTATGTTTAATAGACTATGATTCTTCACAGACCTTGTGAACAACTGCACTCACAGCATTGGGTAAAAAGAATCACTTTTAAGAATGCCTTTCCTGTTAACTCAGGTCCAAAACAAATAGAAAACAACCTTGTGGAAGAATACCAACAGTACAATAGATGTGCCCCACCACCCACAGAATAGCTCTGATAACCATAGCATTTGGGGTTGTTTACTGGGCTGGTAACATTTTGCCCCTCTCGGTCTAAACAATAGCAGTAAATATAGCCTGCCAAATCAAGGCTTGGTTTGGCACCACACAGCTCGGACATGCCAGAAAGTGTCCTACCTTATAGCACATCCAACACTAAATCAAGTGGAAAAACCAAAGTAAAAACATGACTTTCATTGTGGCTATAGCTTTTCCAGAAAGTCTCTCTCTCACCATTACTCTTCCCTCTGATTAAACACTACTGCTGAGAGAGAGAGAGAGAGAGAGAGAGAGAGAGAGAGAGAGAGAGAGAGAGAGAGAGAGAGAGAGAGAGAGAGCGAGAGAGAGAACAGAGGGGTGGTTTCAAAATATCTTATCACCAAATTCTGTTTCAAGTTCATTTAAAAGGCCATTAACATAAATAATATTGTTGATTGTAAGCAAGATATGGGTTGGCTTGTGTTGTTCTTAAACAGCTTAGTGTCTGGAAATAGTAGGCAATCCTTGGAGTGAGGGGAACAAAATACGTAGATCACATAAATTGTGAAAATAACTGTTAGATTTGTTCACCTCCTGCGCCCTCTCTCGTCTCCTTTTGAAAAAGGTCAAAGTCAATGGAGGAGAGTCAGCAAGGAGAGTGAAATGTGCTTGCTTGGAATGAGACGGTTTTTCTCCGCTCATGCGTCATTAGGCAAATTTTGTTTTCAGGGTGGATCCCAAAAGAAATGTGTAAAGTGGTCCAAATAAATTATGTTAGTTGTGAAAGACATTTATAGAAAAAACAGTAAGTAGTATATTGTTTTTAAAACGTATACATGTATTTCTCCTCTGAGAAAACAAATGCTGATTCATCGGTGTGGCAGATTTCAAACTCTTCTGCGGTAGGATACACGAGTATCCTTGATGAAAGGTGGCTATCAAGGAGGGGACAACAATCTTCTGTTTGCCTACTAATGAATTGACACACTCCACCACTTATCGATTTCCGGGTCACGGAGAAGAGAGGGCAGAGAGAAAAGAGGATGGAGGACGGACTTTTGCCCAAACGAGAAAACCCTAGAAAATGTGTAACTGTAGGTGGAAAAATGAGATGGAGAGGAAACAGGTGGGGCTAAGTCCTAAGGAACTTCCTGAGCCCAAAAGTGCTGAAGAGACAGGAGAGGAAAGGCCTCACCAGTCAAGAACCTCAACAGAATAGTGACAATCACATTCAAGATGTATGTTCTAAAACTGTTTCTGCCTTACAACACTGGCAGTCACCTCTGTTCTGCCCGGAGTTTAAATGCACTAATAAGGAAATAGCCCCTAAACTCTTCCAGGTGGCTTGAAGTATCACAACAACTATGCAGTGATTCACTTTTGACTCACTCCTAAAAATAAAATGGGATAATGACTAAAGTAAGGTTAATTCCTCCACAATAATGCTTTGAAGGACATGTGCAGTGCATCTGATACCCACACATTCAAATAGCTGGGACAGGATTGATCATGCCAACACTTACTCCCTCTAGTGGAATTTAGAGGTATTTTAAAACAGAGTCTATGGCTAAACTCAGTGGAATCATGTCAGAATATATTTATTGCTGGAACTGGCACTAACTCACATGATTTATATAATGAGTTTATCAGTTGTAAATCATTTTGTGGATCAGTAGTAATAGAGGGAATAACCTTTGCAGTAGTAAAAGCTACAGCTGAACAAATACACATTAAAAACACATTAACTCACTGCCATCATAAGGGGAAATTAGATTGTGTAGGCTACTGTGAAACATTGCTCACAAAAGGTAAGAAATGAAATTGTTCTTGATCATTGGGAATGCCAGAGAGAAAAAGGGGTCTGTTTTCTCAGCTCTGGAATGTGTTGTGCAAAATATGCATCAAAGATAAGCAAACTCTACAGACCTGCAATAACAAAGGTGGCCTGATAAAAATAATAACACAAATAAGCATTAATAAACATGTCACCTTCCATAGATCTGGAATGATAAACTATAAACTGAGGTATAGCCAAAGTAAGCTGTTCCATAAACACTGGCCCACACAAACACATACACACACGCGCACACACCCACGTGCGCACACACATGCATGAGTGCACACACATGCATGAGTGCACACACACACACACAGAGCCCCGTCTGTGTAAGATGGTTGGCTCCCAAGGGAAGAGCCCACCTGTTATCTTACAGAGGACTACCAGATCAAAGAAACAAATTACCACAGGATTTCCGTCCCATGGAACTAAAACTCCTATTCTCTGTTGTAAGTGGATGTTTCATCTTTTGATCTAAACCCACATCTCTCTTACTTGTTTGAGCATATTGTATTTATTGTAAAAAAAAATACATGTTGATATTTGGCTAACATTCTTTAAGGTCCCACATGTTAAAACCTTTCTGAGCATCATATTTCCTCCATTCAAATACACAAGCCCTCAGTGCTATACTGGAACAAATGGTACAGTATACGGAGAATTACTGTGGGAATCTCGCTTGAGTGTATACAGCCACTGAAAGACATAGCGTAGCACATATGCTTCAAGTTACAATGCAGGGACAGTAAAAAGTAGGAAAATAAAGTTCTCACCTACAAGACGTCTTTACAGAGAGACAGGAGATAATAATATGTTGGGAAAGTGGGACATGTGACCTCAGACTTAAACTCTTATAAAGCAGGAAGACAGGAAATCCTTTGATGTCCTAAAAAACTTCCAGATCCACCTCCCTCACGTTCTCCCTCAGTCCCTACCACACCCCCAACCCAACCCCCCTTCACTTTGACCTCACTGTTGGACACCTGGGCAGATGGTCACTATACTAACGGCGGGTTTAAATGTTTGCTTTGACCTTGCTTTCAGGGGTCACCTTGTAGAATTCCAGGCAGCTACCTGAGTTCAAAGGGCCCCCGGCTATATGCGTAAGGGGAGAGAGGGACAGCTGGAGACAGAGAGAGAGACGGAAGGAAAAGGAGGGTCCAAGTGAGGCTTGATGGAAAAGTAAGGAACAGACAGAAGTAAAGTCACAGAGAGAAGTTGGTAAGAGGAGGGAGACGAGAGAAAAGGGGGAAATGATGGAGGGAAATAGGGGGGCAGAAAGGGAGGTGGAGGGTGAAAACGGTAGATAGAGGTCTAGGTTAAAGGGGGGACAGGATAATCCCCCAGCCCAGTGTGGATGGCTCCCTCTAGTTCCTAGGGGTGGCAGAGCGGCACTGATTGGGGGAGATCAGGGGAAAATGACCTTAATGAGTTGTGATTGGGCCAGCTGCAGGGGGTTAGGATAATGAGCAGCTTCAAGCACGAAGAGCCTCCCAGATGAGCAGTTAAAACCTGCTATAGCAGGTTGTTCTGTTATAATCTCCACCCGGCACCGCCAGAAGGGGACTGGCCACCCCTCATAGCCTGGTTCCTCTCTAGGTTTCAGCTTTTCTAAGGAGTTTTTCTTAGCCACCGTGCTTCTACACCTGCATTGCTTGCCGTTTGAGGTTTTAGGCTGGTTTTCTGTACAGCACTTTGAGATATCAGCTGATGTACGAAGGGCTATATAAATACATTTGATATAGCGTCTTTCATTAGTGAACTTGGGGGAAAAGTTCTAAATGGGAGGGAAAGTGTGAAGTGAACATGATTGTAATTTTATTCAATTTAAATCAAAAGTAAAACTCAAAAGTGTACAAGTTCAAAATCCTAGACTCAAAGTGAATAAAGACTGAAAACAATCTTTAAAGCCAAGTTCTTGGCCAACCGAAAGCATATCTTTCAAGTTATTTGATTTATTTGAGTTTACCCATGATGTTGTACAACCACTCCAGTCCGTAAATCATTGTTTCAGTGGAATATATATTTATTCTAGCTCAAGTTCAAACCCAGGTAGCACATTTTGTTTCTTGGAAGTTGTTGGAACTCACCTTTTAGGTTTCCCATTCATCCTGAGCAGTAAAACTGAACGTTTTTTTCAACATTCTGAGAACGGAAGTGAACATTTTGCCTGTTCTGGGTGACCCCGGCACTGGCTGAGAGAAAGGTGCAAATTAGTGAGATAGAAGGGGATTGGGGCAGGTGTGGACAGACAAGGAGTGGCCGTCTCGCTGCAAGCCCGGCTTCAAGACGCAGCCTGAGATTTCCCAACTAGCACAACCGAGAACCTGGATGAGAGCGTGGTTGTCCCATGGCAATTTTTCATACAACCTTCGCACAACTTTCCGGGAATGGTGCAGGATAGTTGCTTGGCTTTGGAACATTCTCCCAGGTTCTCAGTGTTTTGTCTATCTGGAAAATCTCAAGCTACCTCTTGAAGCAGTGATTGCAGTGAGACAGGAGCCAAACAGATGTGTTTAGTCTCTGAGCGCCACACCTTGTCTGTCCACACCTGCCTCCCTCCCCTCCTATCTCACTAATCTGCACCTTCCTTTCTCTCAGCCAGTGCCAGTCTGCAGCTTCAAACAGCTGCACTACTCAGGCTCATCAGTGCTTTTGTGTTTCCGAGACCACCCCCCACGCACACGCATACAGTCACATGTATATACCATCCCCACATACTCACACACATCCACAGAAATTAAAACATCCTTAGACAAACACTTGTGTATGCACATAACCTTTAACATAAGCACACAATAAAGTATACTATAAACCACGCATCTGTATTTTTATTTACATTTAACATTACATTTAAGTCATTTAGCAGACGCTCTTATCCAGAGCGACTTAAGTCAGTTAAGAACAAATTCTTATTTACAATGACGGCCTACCCCGGCCAAACCCTAACCCGGATGACACTGGGCCAATTGTGCACCGGCCTATGGGATCATGGCCGGTAGGGATACAGCCTGGAATCAAACCAGAGTCTGTAGTAACGCCTCTAGCACTGAGATGCAGTGCCTTAGACCGCTGCGCCACTCAGTAGCCCAATATCTGGAGGAGAGTAAGAGATTTGTGCACAAATCATTTTTCCATTACCAACTTAAAAGCCCATGTGAAAACAGTATAGTTAATGTAAGGGACTAATGGAAGCTGATTGGTTTACCAGTTTGTCATTGCTGATCTCTGACCCAGTGAGGACGGCCCTGATTGGGTCTCCAATTTGGGGGAACATTAATGAGACTACTTCCTGCCCCCTGCTGCCCCACTGACACCATGGAGGGTCACAGCATGCCAGACCTGGCTGATGTTACACATTAAGTGAAAAAACATACACATCTTGCCAAACAGGCAAAATACACACACAATCACACATGTCCCACACATTGAACCCAGTCTTTCCCAGATGGTATTATATGATGAAATGTTGCTCCGATGGGCAAATGCACCCGGGTAAATGCACTAGGGTCTGATTTAACATCCTCCCTTCATCATAAACATTCCGGCGCCGACAGAGATGGCCGCCTCGCTTCGCGTTCCTAGGAAACTATGCAGTATTTTGTTTTTTTAATGTGTTATTTTTACCCCAGGAAACCCTAGGTCTCGACCCCGACCTGTCAAACTGTGTCCTGGACTTCCTGATGGGCCGCCCCCCCCAGGTGGTGAGGGTAGGTAACAACTTCTCCAACCCGCTGATCCTCAACACTGGAGCCCCACAAGGGTGTGTTCTCAGCCCTCTCCTGTACTCCCTGTTCACCCATGACTGCATGGCCATGCACGCCTCCAACTCAATCATCAAGTTTGCAGACGACACTATAGTGGTAGGCATGATTACCAACAACGACGAGACGGCCTACTGGGAGGTGGTGAGGGCCCTCGGAGTGTGGTGTCAGGAAAATAACTTCACACTCAATGTCAACAAAACAAAGGAGATGATCGTGGACTTCAGGAAACAGCAGCGGGAGCAGCCCCCTATTCACGTCGACGGGACAGTAGTGGAGAGGGTGGAAAGTTAAGTTCCTCGGCGTACACATCACGGGAAAAAACTGAAATGGTCCACCCACACAGACAGTGTGGTGAAGAAGGCGCAGCAGCTGTATCACCGCCTGGTACGGCAACTGCTCCGCCCATAACTGTAAGGCTCTCCAGAGGGTAGTGACGTCTGCACAACACATCACCAGGGGCAAACTACCTGCCCTCCAGGACACCTACACCACCCGATGTCACAGTGTTACAAATCCCTTTTGGCCCAACAGTCTAGGGGAGATGGTAATGAGACCCTTAACATAACTCATGCAAATTATAAGTGAAAAAGTGAGAACGAAATAACCACAGACAACTAAATTACCATCAAACACATGGTTTATTAGAAAACACAGTAATTGGGGGTGGGGGGGGGGCAGGAAAAGGGGCTGAGCTGGACCCAAGGAAAGAAACAATAAGCATCCAAAAACACCCCTAAGCTAGACTAGCCTAGTTCAGCAACAGCTAACTAACTAACCAAAAATACAGTGGGTGGTCCGCCCAGGTCTAAGTAGTGTATTTAAAAGTTTACCCACGGGTAGTGTATGCCCATGGGCGACTTGTCTTGGTTCCCCCTTTTCCCACCAGCAAACAAACACTCAAACACCATAACCAAAAACAATACTCACAGGTGAGGACAAAGTGATATGGAGGTATGGAGGTACTCAAACAAAAGATAGCTCAATACATAAAGAGCCAACGATAGAGACATAGTAGGCGAGCGTGAACCATATAGCTCTACAGACATATGGCATTTACAGAGAGATTGAGCTCCAGAGCAAACAACTGACAGGGTTTTTAAACCAAGGGAAAGGAACTGTGATTGGGTAGGAAACAGGAGGTGTGTCTTCTGATTGATGATTGATTGGTGACTGATTGGGGAGTGATGATTTTTCAACTTCTATCTCAAGGCCATCAAACTGTTAAACAGCCATCACTAACATTGAGTGGCTGCTGCCAACATACTGACTCAACTCTAGCCACTTTAATAATGGAAACATTGTTCAACTATTGTCTTTCTCTCTCTTTGAGTCAACTACTCACCACATTTTATTCACTGCAGTGCTAGCTAGCTGTATCTTATGCTTTCAGTACTAGATTAATTCTCTGATCCTTTGATTGGGTGGACAACATGTCAGTTCATGCTGCAAGAGCTCTGATGGGTTGGAGGAAGTCCTCTGAAGTTGTCATAATTACTGTGTAAGTCTATGGAAGGGGGTGAGAACCATGAACCTCCTAGGTTTTGTACTGAAGTCAATGTAGCAGAGGAGGACAGAAGCTATCTGTCCTACAGCTATACCATGGTGCTACCCTACAGAGTTCTACTGAGGCTACTGTAGACCTTCATTGCAAAGCAGTGTGTTTTAATCAATTATTTGGTAACATGAATATATTTAGTAGAGTTTTATCTAAAAAAGGGTGGTCCTCCCTTTCCTCCTCTGAGGAGCCTCCACTGTCCAGCTGGCCTGCATTAGAGCAGCTGAAATCTGCTATCCACCATGGTTGGAAAGAAGCATGTGATGTGTGCAGAAAGCCCTCTGTCCTCTAACAGAAACTTCCCAATCTCCAGAGAACACTGCCTCAGATCAAAGGAATGTGATGCTTGGATTTTATAAAAACTCTCACCAGACTCGAAAATAGAAGGTACAGGTCAGGTGTAGGTGTGTGTGTGTGTGTGCGTGTGTGTGTGTGTGTGTGTGTGTGTGTGTGTGTGTGTGTGTGTGTGTGTGTGTGTGTGTGTGTGTGTGTGACCGAATCTGTTTGCAGTATCTCTCTACACTGCGTGAGAAAGACTGGTGTTAGGAAAACCAATATGGTCACACTACATTCAAACAGCCCACTGCCCTAAAGGACATATAGGCTGCAATCATAGTGTGCAACAAGATACTATAAGAATTTATAACAATCAGCCAGGTCACCGTGATACAAGTCCGTATTCGTCGTTCATGTCTGAGGATGTCGGGAGATGACATGGAAACCGGACACCAGGGGCAACAGTGAGTGCTGTTACCTTCAAGTAGGTTTCTGTTTTGCTAGGGTGTTGTTGACAGGGATGGGGGCCAGTGGTGGAAAAAGTACTATTGTCATACTTAAAGTAGAAAATGACTCAAGTAAAAGTGAAAGCCACCCAGTAAAATACTACTTGTCTAAAATGATTTGGTTTTAAATATACTGAAGTATCAAAAGTAAATGTAATTGCTAAAATATACTGAAGTATCAAAAGTAAAAGTACAGTAATAAAACAAATCCTTATATTAAGAAAACCAGATGGCACAATTTTCTTGTTTTTTTAAATTTAAGGATAGCCAGGGGCACACTCCAACACTCAGACATAATTTACAAACAAAGCATTTGTGTTTAGTGAGTCTAACAGTGACAGATGAGAGGCAGTGGGGATGACCAGGGATGTTATCCTGATAAGTGTGTGAATTGGTCCATTTTCTGTCCTGCTAAGCATTCAAAATGTAACAACTACTTTTGAGTGTCAAATGTATGGAGTAAAAAGGACAAGTTGTCAAAAATATAAATAGTAAAGTGAAGTACAGATACCCTAAAAAACTACTGAAGTAGTGCTTTAAAGTATTTTTACTCCTCTACTTTACACCACTGATGGTAGATGGGTGTAAGCATCTAGCTCTGATCCCAAAGGTTGAATGTTCAAATCCAGTGATAGGAAGTTGTTTTTTAGATTTTTGTTCTAAGCCTATCCCAAACCATAATCATTCGGTGAGAGCTTGTTGTAACAAACACAGAGACACACAACATAGTCAGGTCCTGTTTCATGTGAAGAGGCACCCAGGCTTCGTGTCAAGCTTCTCTGAGTCAAGTTCCTCAGTGTCCTTGCTGTAGAATGGGAGGATCATGACAAAGTGTTGTGTTGGTGTACTGGGGTTTAGGCTGGTGGGTGGACTGGACACAGGGATGTGTGTTGTGTAGCTCCATGCAGCTGTTGGCTCCAGGGGAGGGAGTGCCAGGCATCCAGGCCCGCAGGGGGCTGCAGCTGTCCCACGGGGGGAGAGGGTGTGTGGGGAAGGTGGGGAAGTCTGGGGTCGCAGTGACAGTGATGGGTGACCCCCTAACCCCACGGTGTAGAAATTAGACTGGTTGCTGTCTGCATGGAGCACAGCCATGTCTAATACTGAGCTGTATATAGACTGGCTATAATCAACAGTTCTATAAGCACCACTCAACAACTCCACCCGTGCTGTATTATGGGGATGTAATAATGGCCATATACCAACAACCAACATGACACAAACATTCCCTAAAGCAGGGGTGTCAAACTCATTCCATGGAGGGCATAGTGTCTGCTGGTTTTCGTTTTTTTCTTTCAATTAAGACCTGAGGGGAGTTTCTTACTAATTAATGACCTTAATTCATCAATCAAGTACAAGGGAGGAACGATAACCCGCAGACACTTGGCCCTCCATGGAATGAGTTTGACACATGTGCTCTAAAGAGTTTCATCACGTGCTGATCTGAGCTCCAAATTGTGCATGCATTATGCCTCTCTGAGTTATGTTACCATAGTTGTAGTTCATAGCTCCATAGTCTTTGGTTTCTGCTGTTATTACTGTAGCTACTGTATCACATTACCTGTGCTATCGAGCCAATGCAGTACCCAATTCCTGGCAGGAAACATCACATCATTCCATCATCAGGGGTGATTGTAGACATGTCTTTAAGCAACTTTTCCCAACTTTTACCTCATCCAGGCTCCGCTGGGGACAGACAGGCATGTCTCTCCCTTGCTCTACTCTCTCGCTCTCTCTCTCTTTTGTGTTACTATAGCTAGGGCCCCATTGTGACATAAGCCTTGCTCCTGTAAAACTAATAATGACAAAGATTTGTACAGGCTTAGCATTCTTTCCCCCTTTCAATGCAGGATATGGGAATGAGGGGGCCAGGGGGTAGAGGGGATTTAGGGAGTGAGAAGGGTGAGGGGATATGTCCTAGTTTGAGAGGGAACATGCTATTTCACAGACGAGTGGCCCCTACTCTGGATCACGAAACATGCTTTTATTCTTTCTGGTTGAATGCCTACATTATCCTCTCAACATACAGCCTATTCAGGAATGCATAGTCATGGCACTTCCAGTGACTTTCTTACAGTATATCATGCATTTCCTATTCCCACAAGTTAGTCATTATGTAAAATGTATGCATACATAGTTAATACTGTAATATGAAATACAGATCTGACTAAATTCAGTAACCCCTTTACAGTATACTGAAAATCTCTCTCTCTTCCCCTCCCTCCTTTGAGCTCCCTCCTCCTTCTCCCGCTCGCTTTCTCCTTCCCTCTCTCAGTGAAAGGCAGACATGTGCTTGCCGTGCCAGCAGACCAATGCTCAGACAGCTGGCTTTCTCTCCTTGACTCCCCTAACTATCTCCCACTTTCTTTTCCCTCCACAGTGGCTCTATTAATTCTTTCTCCTCCTTTCCTTTCCTCTCTTCTTATTTCCCCTGCAGTTTCCCCTGCGCAGACGGATAAAAATAATTGTCCTATAGCAGAGCTTGTGTAATCGCTGGCTTCACAAGCACGGGAGCCACTGCCTCAACACCGGCCCAATAAGGAATACCAAGCACTGGACTGAACACCACAGTGTTGAAGAAAAGGAGAGAACATTTTCTAAACTTCAAGGAAGAAGGATACAGTAAGGAATACAGAGTGACAGAAGAAGAGAGAAGAAACAGAGTGAGGAGGGCAGGAGGAGTGAAGTGTTAGGACCATGCCTGGCTGTCACATCCGGACGCCCCTGTTGTTGGTGCTCTGCATGCTGGTGCTGTCCTGTGGGTCAGGAGGTGCCCGGCGGATCAGAAAGAGAGGGCTTAACCAAAAGGTGGGGTTTAGACCTGATATGAGTACCTTCACTGCAGCAATACTGTGTGTGTGTGTGTGTGTGTGTGTGTGTGTGTGTGTGTGTGTGTGTGTGTGTGTGTGTCTGTGGGGGAGAAAGTAAAGCTGGTGGACATACAGTACATACACTGTTTTAGCAGGCTGGCAGAGGGGTGTAGTTTGGAGGTTTTAGCAATAGCAGCACCATGGTTTCGTGAATGCTGTGTAGTCCCCTGTGTATTGTCCTCCCCACTCTGTCCTGGCTGTGTGAGGAGTGGAGGAGTGACGGACAGTCATGCAGAAGACTGAACACAGAGAAACAGCATGGCCATTGTCACAGAGGGGTTTCTGTAGTAAGAGCAGCAGACAGAGACAGCAGTGGAGAGAGAGATGGGAGGCAGAGAGAGGGGATGTAGAGGCACACAGGATGGAGCTCTCTTTTTCCCTCCAGAGCAGCAAAGCAGAATGAGCAGCTGGCCAGCACAGCCAAAAACATGCCAACAATCTGCTAGCATGGGGAGAACATTACAATAACCACAGCTTCCACTGCTTAGTAACACACACCTGTTTTTGTATCACATCTAGGGGGATATTCTCTGATCCTGACATGTGTCTGGACATCAAATCTAATTTTATTTGTCACATGCTTTGTAAACAAAAGGTGTAGGCTGACAGTGAAAAGCTTAGGTAGGGGTAAAGTGGTAGGGGTAAAGGTACAGTAGGGGTAAAGTGATATGGGTATAGGTAGGGGTAAAGTGATAAGGCGACAGGATAAATAATAAGCAGTAGCAAGAGCGTTTGTGATGAGTCAAAAGAGTTAGTGCAAAGGGGGGTCAATGCAGATAGTCTCTGTAGCTATTTGATGAACTATTTAGCAGTCTTATGGCTTGGGGGTAGAAGCTGTTCACAGGTTCCTGTTGGTTCCTTGACTTGGTGCATCGGTACCACTTGCCATGCGGTAGCAGAGAGAACCGTTTTTGACCATTTTTACACCGCCTGGTAAAGAGGTCCTGGATGTTAGGGAGCTCAGCCCCAATGATGTACTGGGCCATAGGCACTACCCTCTGTAGCGCCTTGCGGTACCAAGCGGTGATGCAGCCAGTGAAGATGCTCTCAATTGTGCAGCTGTAGAAATTGTTGAGGTTCTGAGGGGGAAGAGGCGTTGTAGTGCCTTTTCACAACTGTTGGTGTGTGTGGACCATGTTAATTGATTCTTGATTCTTAGCCATGTTGTGTTGTGCTGCTATTTTTATTGACTTGGCCAAAGCTTTTGATATGGTAGACCATTCCATTCTTGTGGGCCGGCTAAGGAGTGTTGGTGTCTCTGAGGGGTCTTTGGCCTGGTTTGCTAACTACCTCTCTCAATGAGTGGGGTGTATAAAGTCACTGCAGAACATCTGCTTTCTCAGCCACTGCCCGTCACCAAGGGTGTACCCCAAGGCTCAATCCTAGGAACCACGCTCTTCTCAAATGACATCAACAACATAGCTCAGGCAGTAGGTAGCTCTCTTATCCATTTATTATGCTGATGATACTGTCTTATACTCAGCTGGACCCTCCCCGGACTTTGTGTTAAACTCTCTACAACCTTTCTTAGTGTCCAACAAGCTTTCTCTGCCCTGAACCTTGATCTGAACACCTCCAAAACAAAGGTAATGTGGTTTGGTAAGAAGACTGCCCCTCTCCCCACAGATGTGATTATTACCTTTGAGGGTTTAGAGCTTGAGGTAGTCACCTCATACAAATACTTTGGAGTATGGCTAGACGGTACAATGTCCTTCTCTCAGCACATATCAAATCTGCAGGCTAAATCTAAAGTTAAATCTAGACTTGGTTTCCTCTATTGTAATCGCTCCTCTTTCACCCCAGCTGCCAAACTAACCCTGATTCAGATGACCATCGTACCCATGCTAAATTACGGAGACGTAATTTATAGATTGGCAGGTAAGGGTGCTCTCGAGCGGCTAGATGTTCTTTACCATTCGGCTATCAGATTGCCACCAATGCTCCTTACAGGACACATCGCTGCATTGTATACTCCTCTTTAAACTGGTCATCTCTGTATACCCGTTGCAAGACCCACTGGTTGATGCTTATTTATAAAACCCTCTTAGGCCTCACTCCTCCATATCTGAGATATATTGCAGCCATCATCCTTCACATACAACACCCGTTCTGCCAGTCACATTCTGTTTAAGGTCCCTAAAGCACACACATCGGGTCGCTCGTCTTTTCAGTTCGCTGCAGATCGCGACTGGAACGAGCTCCAACATAAAAAAGTCCAGTTTGAGTGTATCTCAATCCCTTCATTCAAAGACTCAATCATGGACACTTACTGACAGTTGTGGCTGCTTTGCGTGATGTATTGTTGTCTCTACCTTCTTGCCCTTTGTGCTGTTGTCCGTGCCCAATAATGTTTGTACCCTGTTTTGTGCTGCTACCATGTTGTGCTGCTACCATGTTGTTGTCATGTTGTGATGCTACCATGCTGTGTTGTCATGTGTGTTTTGTCCTATATTTTTAATCCCAGCCCCTTCCCCTGCAGGAGGCCTTTTGGTAGGCCGTCATTGTAAATAAGAATTTGTTCTTAACTGACTTGCCTAATAAAATAAAAAAATTATAAAAATTCAAATTTATAAAAAAATTCCTTAGTGATGTGGACGAGAAACTTGAAGCTCTCGACTCGCTCCACTACAGCCCCGTCGATGTGGATGGTGGCATGCTCGGCCCTCCGTTTCCTGTAGTCCACGATCAGCTCCTTTGTCTTGCTGACATTGAGGGAAAGATTGGTGTCCTGACACCACACTGCCAAGTCACTGACATCCTCCCTATAGGCTGTCTCATCATCGGTGATTAGGCCTAACACTGTTGTGTCATCAGAAAACACAATGATGGTGTTGGAGTCGTGCGCCGCCACGCAGTTGTGGGTGAACGGAGTACAGGAGGGGACTAAGCATGCACCCCTGAAGTGCCCCCGTGTTGAGGGTCAGCGTGGCAGATGTGTTTTTGCCTACCCTCACCACCTGGGGGCAGCCCGTCAGGATGTCCAAATCATGAAACCAAATGTAATTATATAGCACATTTCAGGCATGATTGCAATGCGCTTCGCAAAAAAAATATAATAAAGAAAAAGAGTAATATTTACTATACAACAAACACAAGGGAATAAAAAAACTAAAGAATAACAAAAACTGAAAAAAGCACCCTAAGGAAAAGCAAAGCTAAAAAGGTGTTTTAATTAAGATATTTTAAATATGACCAGTTTCAGCCCCCAGGCTATTCCAGAGGCTGGGGGCAAAACTCCTAAAGGCTGCCTCTTCATACTTCTTGGTCCTAGGCTTTTGGATAGTTAGGTACCCAGTAGGACCTGAGGGACCTACTGGGTACATAACTTAAAAGCATGTCTGGCATGTATTGGTGCACAATAGTGGATTGATTTAAAAACCAATAGAAGAAGGCAGGCAGCCAGTGCAGAGACGTTAAATCCGGTGTAATGTGTGCTCTCCATCTGGTCTTGGTCAGTACCCGTGATGCAGCATTCTGTTTGTTTTGTAGTTTAGCAATGACAGGAGAGCATTACAGTAGTCAAGACTGCTTGTAATAAAAGCATGACTGGGTCTTTCTGTGGTAAAAAGTTATTTTGGTCACATTCCTAATATGTGAATTGAAATTGAGCTCAGAATCTAAAATGACATCTGGTGTTTTATCTTTATTGCCCAGGATCCAGTTGCAGAGGGAGGCGTTCACTACCAGGGTCCCGAGCATAGTGACGAGCTTGGAGGGCATTGTGGTGTTGAACGCTGAGCTGTAAATGAACAACATTCTCAAGGAGGCATTCCTGTTCTGTTTCTGGGCCATCTGCCACAGCCTCTCAGGACTTTTATGTCCTCCCCAGGTGATTCTCACATCTATATTTACCATCTAATTGCTACAGCTCCATATCAATGGTAGCAATAAGGACATTAATCCCATGGGATTGGGCTGTTTGTGTGCTGAGACGACAGAACAAACAAGACTGGAAGAGGCATCCTAATTTTGCTCATTCCAGTATGTCAGCCAAATTCATTTACTAGGCTATTCCAAGATGGCTGCACTCAATATAGGTTATAATCCCTCTAGTATAGCCAGTAAATACCACTCTCTATATAAATAGGATTAAAAAAATACACATATGCATAACAAATACAAAACACAATATGGCCTTGGCATACAGTAAAAACATAGTCTGGAAGAAATCCACAGATGGTCAAGACTGTTTCATACTTGGTTTGAGTAAACTTCCGTGTAGGTCAGAGTTAATACACTTAGCCCACTGAGGCTTCGATAGGAGTTATGAACGTTAATCCCAGTCAGATGATATCATGTGAGGATGGTCTGGACATTACTGTACACACCCACAGGATGATCAACTCCCCGCTGAGAGCAAGCTGGAGAAGCACCCCCCACTGTTCTCTGGTGATATAATAAACATGTGATAGTCCAAACATCCATCAAGATAAAACACCATGGTAAAACAGTTCGTGCAGAAGCAGGCAGTCACCTGCATGGGTGATATGTCTCAGTTTAACTATTAAAAAAATAGCATGTCTGGCTACATTCCATCCTTTTATACATTTAAGGTCAAAACTCACCAGCTGTCAGTCAATTAGTTAGTCAGTCAGCCAGCCAGTGACTCAGTCAGCCTCTCAGCCAGTCAGTCAATGTCATGGCAGGAAATCAAATCAAAGTTTATTTGTCACGTGCACTGAATACAACAGTACAATACAACTGTAGACCTTACAGTGAAATGCTTACTTACAGGCTCTAACCAATAGTGCAAAACAGGTATTAGGTTAATTAACAATAGGTAGGTAAATAAATAAAACAGTAAAAAGACAGGCTACATACAGATACCAGTTAGTCAGGCTGCTTGAGGTAGTATGTACATGTAGATATGGTTAAAGTGACTATGCATATATGATGAACAGAGAGTAGCAGTAGCCTGAAAGAGGGGTTGGCGGGTGGTGGGTGTGACACAATGCAGATAGCCCGGTTAGCCAATGCGCGGGAGCACTGGTTGTTCGGCCCAATTGAGGTAGTATGTACATGAATGTATAGTTAAAGTGACTATGCATATATGATAAACAGAGAGTAGCAGAAGCATAAAAAGAGGGGTTGTGGGGGCACACAATGCAAATACTCTGGGTAGCCATTTGATTACCTGTTCAGGAGTCTTATGGCTTGGGGGTAAAAACTGTTGAGAAGCCTTTTTGTCCTAGACTTGGCACTCCGGTACCACTTGCCATGCGGTAATAGAGAGAACAGTCTATCACTGGGGTGGCTGGGGTCTTTGACAATTTTTAGGGCCTTCCTCTGACACCGCCTGGTGTAGAGGTCCTGGATGGCAGGCAGCTTAGCCCCAGTGATGTAGTGGGCCATACGCTCTACCCTCTGTAGTGCCTTGCGATCAGAGGCCAAGCAATTGCCGTACCAGGCAGTGATGCAACCAGTTGCAGCTGTAGAACATTGAGGATCTCAGGATCCATGCCAAATCTTTTTAGTTTCCTGAGGGGGAATAAATAACATTCTCACATAATTGTTCCTTTTGTCCAGGTGGGAAAGGGAAGTGTGGAGTGCAATAGAGATTGCATCATCTGTGGATCTGTTTGGGCGGTATGCAAATTGGAGTGGGTCTAGGGTGTCTGGGATAATGGTGTTGATGTGAGCCATTACCAACCTTTAAAAGCACTCCATGCCTACGGATGTGAGTGCTACGGGTCTGTAGTCATTTAGGCAGGTTGCCTTTGTGTTCTCGGGCACAGGGACTATGGTGGTCTGCTTGAAACATGTTGGTATTGCAGACTCAATCAGGGACATGTTGAAAATGTCAGTGAAGACACCTGCCAGTTGGTCAGCACATGCCCGGAGCACACATCCGTCCTGGTAATCAGTCTGGCCCCGCAGCCTTGCTTCCCTTTGTAGTCTGTAATAGTTTGTAAGTCGAACGCCAGATAAGACGTGTCGGAGCCGGTGTAGTATGATTCAATCTTAGCCCTGTATTGACGCTTTGCATGTTTGATGGTTCGTCGCAGGGCATAGCAGGATTTCTTGTAAGCTTCCGGGTTAGAGCACCTTGAACGTGGCAGCTCTACCCTTTAGCTCTACCCTTGCAACATGAACTGGTGCTAGAGCAAGGCTGGTCTGGAAAACTTTCTAAGCACAGGGGATCTCAGAATGGGAAGGAGGGTGGAGAATGGATGCTGTTGTATTACAGAAGAAAGAGATACGGATCTAAATAACATGGTCAATGCTTAAGTATGACTATCATTAAATAATCAGTGCAATCCATACATCTATTTGGGGTGTACGACTATCACATTGCACATAGTTTCACTGGAGAAGCTGAGTGGTGTGCTTCCTGGAGTTCTAGGAATCAGGATGTGTCTGATCTAAGGACTAGATACAGTACAGACGTCAATGGCCTGATTACAGTTTACATCACAGTCTGCAGCCAAATAAGGTCTCTGATGGCTTTAGCCCACTCTGCTGAATCGCTCAGCTTTGAAAACACTGCCCTGGAAGTAATCAATATAACAGGTCTGCCGGCATCTCTGTGGCCCAGCAGGAAGAGACCAATGACTGTAAATAAACAATGTGGGACTGAACATCAAACAGACACATGCAGCACGGCACAGTACAGGACATGGTAGGGCAGCTTGGCATTCAGACTGATAGACAGGAACCGGATATTCTACTTCCTCTGCTACTGAGATCTGAGGAGAAACCATGGGAACTGGGCAGATAATGAACCATGGTCACTGTAGCTCACGTTGTCCAAACACATGGATAATCAACCTCACTCTTGTACTTTAAACCTAGAGTTGTCTGAACTGCATTTGTAAAGATACAGGGTGACATGAGGATGAAAGTGATCTTTACCTGTAAAGTTGTAAACATGATTAGAATCCTTTTGTAGACCCAACAGCATTGTGACGTGTGATTGGCTTCTCTTTGACATACTGTAGGACAGGCTAATATAGCTCGGCCTAGAAACCCTCAGGAGACAGTCAGAAGATCTGACAGATGATGGATCCAATCTGGCCAATGTGGACCACAGCTGCTAAAAGCACGGATTCTTTGAATGAAGAGAGCACTGATGTTGCCTGATAACTCATCCTGAATTTAACTCTGTTGCTCTATCAAGCTCTGATCAGGTCAAAAAGCTCTAAAGATTCATTTTGAGGAAGGAGAATCACTGTAAAGGGCATAAAACATCTGGAAGTGTTACTAAGACATGGTCAATTAGCGTAAAATCAGGATCAATAACCTAACCAAGTCAGCACTGTGTTCCTTTTACTGCAGTCACACTGACATGGAAGGAAAGAAAGTAGTGCACTCGTGTATTGCCACACGCTACATGTTGATCCAGTCACTGAGCCATGGTAAGACCTGGCACCCCACCCACCAGGCTGGCAGTTGACAGAGCAAATTATTTGTGTGTTTATTACAAACATGCATTCTGTGTCAAACACCAGCGCCAAACAGTTACTTTCGTTTTTATGGTTGGTTTGGAAGAGCAGTCGCTTAGCCTGCCAAATAAACAGTGCAGTTTTAACGATCACGTGCAGTCGGCAAGCCCATTATCTCATTAGTGAGAGAGGGGGGGGGGAACTCTCAGAGGGCCCCTGGCACAGTCTCTCTGTCAGGGGGAAAGGGACAGGGACACCTTACCCGGGCCGGCAGGGCATCCACGTCGAGAGCAGCAGGATGTGCACTTGAAATTACAGTGTCTGGTCTGGAGCTCCATGATAAAGATGAGCTTTGGTTAACATTGGCCAGACTACATGGAACATTTGCATCCTGATTAGTGTTGGCAGTCAGAGTGAGCCCCTCAGAATGAGACTGTGTGGCTGGCCCTGTACAGTAGGCTAGCTCAACTGCAACTGGAAACCGGACCTCACTGGATCTGTTGCTGTGCCAGAGCAGGAATAGCACTTGGAAAATATTAGGAAAGACCCACAAAAGCTACCTTCTTAGCTCTATGGTTATAAGCACATCATATACAGTGATAACAAACCTGAATAAAACAGTGTTTGACGTATGAAATCCTCCAAGAAGTAGTTCACACCATAGGTGAAAGGAAATAGTTCAAGTTTATTGAACCGAGCAAAGCAGTAAGTACAGCCATGGCTGTATTACAGAACTGATTATGTAAGTGTTTCACAAGCTCCTTTAGAGAAAAATCACAGACCACCACTGTTCAGGTGAGGTGGAGAATGTGTGTTTGACATAATCATATTTTCCTGTATCACATTCACATTCTGTTCCTAGGCCAGCATTGAAAATAAGAATCTGTTCTTAACTGAATTGCCCAGTTAAATAAAGGTAAAAAAAATGTAAATGTTGACCCCATGACTTTTAATTTTTAATTTGATTTATTTAACTAGCAAGGCAGTTAAGAACAAATTCTTAGCCATCAGTTCTTCATCACTCTACGTGTTTAGAGTGAAGGTCAAGGTGTTTACTAACAGGCATGATAGCTTAACACAGAAAATATAACAAACAGAAGCTGATGGAAAATGTTGCAACAAGTATGTTACAAAAATCCATTACCGCCACCTGCTGGTCAAAGGTGTTAGGACAAGCACACGTCACAATTCATCTTTGTAGGCCTACTGTATGTACACAAAGATTCCAGCAATCACCAACTGTGTTGACCAGGTCTCTCTGTTTCAGCCTCAGGATAGTAGAATGCACATTTCTGTTCAAACAAAGTAATTCTGTTCTCTCCTCTAAGGACTATGAGTATCCAAATCAGCAGTCCCAATCCACGCAGCACCAGAAGAATGACCGCTGCCCACCCCCACCTCAGATGCTGCCGGAGCGGGCCTGCGAGGTGCCCGGCTGCCGCTCTGACTCAGAGTGTGAGCGCCACAAGCGCTGCTGCTATAACGGCTGCATCTACGCCTGTCTGGAGTCAGTGCAGCCACCACCAGGTAAGCGCCAGTGATCTAGGTGACAGCACGCATGGTCATACATAGCGTGGGCATAGTTCTAACGATTGGTACTAGGATATGCAGTAAAATACTGATGATATCATTAGGATCAAACTTACCAATGATGTGTGTTTGTGTTGACCAGTGCTGGACTGGCTGGTTCAACCTAAGCCTCGGTGGCTGGGAGGGAACGGCTGGCTTCTAGACGGTCCAGATGAGGTACTGCAGGGTGAGTAGCCTGGAACATCACCATTAAAACAGACCTGAAAGCAACACCATCAGTGTGTGTGTTTAGTTTACCTCTGACCTGTGTGTCCCCTGCTCTCCAGCGGAGGCCTGCAGCACCACAGAGGATGGTGACGAGCCCCTGCACTGTCCCACAGGCTATGAGTGCCACATCATCAACCAAGGAAACCCCGCCGCTGGCATCCCCAATCGGGGACAGTGCATCAAGTCTCGTGGCAACTCTGGTAAGGTCCGATTCAGTCAGACATTTAATGTAGTTCTAAAAACAGGCATAATCACGAACTAGAGGTGCTATTTCTCATCTAGATGGACGTCCCATGAGGCAAAAGTCCTACAAGGACTATAAGGATTACTTGGGTAAGTGTGGTGATCAACTGTCCTGTATACTCCATAATTATACTGCTAGGGTCTCTTTTACATGAACATGCCTGTCATTATTCCACTATAGGAATTGGAAGCAGCTCTAATAATGCAGTGGCCTATGAGAAACAACACCACAAACACATGGGATGAGGTAGGTGTTATTGGGATGCCATTTAGGAAAATAAGAGGACAGAATAAAGCCTATATTGTTTGCTATGACTGAGATAAAGGTCAATATAACAATCTATAATAACCATTTGTATCTGACAGATCGTAAAAAGCTGGTAGTCTCTTCAAAGCAGTCTCTCCTCAGATCTTCAGATACCGCAACACAGAACCTCAGCTATCAGAGCCCACATATCATACCTCTCTTGACAACGGAACACAGAACAACCAGACAACCCTACGGTGCTTTACACTTCCCATGTCTGGCCTGGGGAAAGGAGGAAACCAAGCCTTCAGTTCCTACCTCTCTCAAACTGGCACACTCCTTTGGTTGTAATAATGGTGCAGGCAGGGTTTTAAACAATACTTTGACAGATGTACACACACACACAGAGAAACATGCTTTGGTTTAGTCATAGGCAAGACGTAATGGTGTTATGGTTGAAAAGGAGAAATGAACAAGACAAAGCCCCTTTCTTGATCGGTCTCAAACCGCAAAAATAACAGCCTTTTTTCTATACACAATATCAAAGTAGATGCACTGAAACCCCCCACAACCAGACACACACGTATCTCATAGAAGAGAAAATAAGGACTATGTGCTGCTGTTGGCCCTCTCACCCTTCAGGCCAGCAGGATGAAGATCCCATAAACACACAGACGAGGAACAGACCCAGAACCACCAAAACAATCCATACACTCTGCTTACATGTCAAAGCATGTCTATCATGGTGGGAGAGCAAGCTGGGCCTTATACCAGTATGACCCCATCATCAACACACAGGAGTTGTTCAAAGTGTTTGTATCGACTGTACATGAAATAGGACATATTCCATTCAGTATATTCCCTCAGTCGGTCCAAAAATGAACATTAGTATGACAGAAAGACGGGTGTGAGTGGTTAGGAATATCCATATCTGGATTTTAGTACATCAAATGGTGCTCGGTTCTAAGGCTGTATCTTCTAACAGAACAATAAGCTGGTCTACACGACTGAATTCCACAACTAATAAGCTAGAGGTATGAACATGTAACCATTTTCTATGAGGGAGACAGTAATATCCAAATGTCAAACTGGTGCTGTAATGTTGCTTTGGTATTACAAATAAACTGTATGTTTGAAGAATGATCTGCTATTTACATTATTGTAGACTTAAACCAGAGACAAACTTTACACTGAAACCTAACCATGCATGATCGACTGTCCTTGCGAAAAATGACAAAAGTCTGTACATTACAGTAAATATTTTATTTATTACTGTATCAAACAGTCTTTACAAAGCATGGGTCAGGGGTGTAGAGACAGGCTGTGCTCCAATTCCCTTCCCCGCTCCTGAAATGTGCAACTGGTCACAGCAGTCGCAATCTTTTAAAATGCAATGAATGTGTGCCCACTTCGGGGAGAAGGATAGAGAATCGAAGGGCAGCCACAAACAAACAACACACCTCTCCCTATTGTTTATGTGGCAAACTTTTTCTGTCTGACGGGAGCAGGTAGCTGGGATGTGATGGCCAGGAGGGGGCGCTCCACCATCACCAGAGACTGGTCATCCAGCAGACTCACAGACAGCAAGTCCTACACAGGAAACACAGAGGATAAAGAAACTGATTTGACCCATTATCACATTTATAGAATCTAAACATCTCATTATTGTATATTAGGGGTCTAACGGTTCACCAAACCCACGGTTCGGTACGTATTGCGGTTTTGGTGTCCTGGTTCGGTTTCGGTACAGCAGGAAAATTAAATGCCATTCACATTGTTCAGCATTCACAATATTCCTGGTATTGTCTGTTGTGACAGGACTGGTATGTTGTAAGTGTCCACTCTGAAGCTGCATTTGTAACAGAGAACGACCGATTAATCGGAAGGCCAATTAATTAGGGCCGATATCACGTTTTCATAACAATCGGTAATCAGCATTTTTGGACACCGATCGTGGTGGATTACTTTGCACTCCACGAGGAGACTGCGTGGCAGGCTGACTACCTGTTATGCGAGTGCAGCCAGGAGCCAAGGTAAAGTGCTAGCTAGCATTAAACGGATCTCATAAAAAACAAATCAATCTTAACATAATCACTAGTTAACTACACATGGTTGATGACATTACTAGTTAATCTAGCTTGTCCGGCGTTGCATAGAATCGATGCGGTGCCTGTTAATTTATCATTGAATCACAGCCTACTTCGCCAAACAGGTAATATAACAAGCGCATTCGTGAAAAAAAGCACTGTCGTTGCACCAATGTGTACCTAACCATAAACATCGATGCCTTTCTTAAAATCAATACACAGAAGTATATATTTTTTTAACCTGCATATTTAGTTAAGAAATTCATGTTAGCAGGCAATATTAAACTAGGGAAATTGTGTCACTTCTCGTGTTCATTGCACGCAGAGTCAGGGTATATGCAACAGTTTGGGCCGCCTGACTCGTTGCGAACTAATTTGCCAGAATTGTGCGTAATTATGACATATCATCGAAGGTTGTGCAACGTAACAGCAATGTTCAGACTTAAGGATGCCACCCATTAGATAAAATACGGAACGGTTCCGTATTTCACTGAAAGAATAAACGTTGTGTTTTCGAAATGATGGTTTCCGGGGGTTGACCATATTAATGACCTAAGGCTCATATTTCTGTGTGTTATTATATTAAGTCTATGATTTGATAGAGCAGTCTGACTGAGCGGTGGTAGGCAGCAGCAGGCTCGTAACAGCACTTTCTTGCGTTTGTCAGCAGCTCTTCGCAATGCTTCAAGCATTGCGCTGTTTATGACTTCAAGCCTATCAACTCCCGAGATTAGGCTGGCAATACTAAAGTACCTATTAGAACAACCAATAGTCAAAGGTATATGAAATACAAATGGTAGAGAGAGAAATAGTCCTATAATAACTACAACCTAAAACTTCTTACCTGGGAATATTGAAGACTCATGTTAAAAAGGAACCACCAGCTTTCATATGTTCTGAGCAAGGAACTGAAACGGTAGCTTTTTACATAGCACATATTGCACTTTTACTTTCTTCTCCAACACTTTGTTTTTGCATTATTTAAACCAATTGAACATGTTTCATTATTTATTTGAGACTAAATAGATTTTATTGATGTATTATATTAAGTTAAAATAAAAGTGTTCATTCAGTATTGTTGTAATTGGCATTATTACAAATATATATATAAAAAAATTGTGCGATTAATCGGTATCGGCTTATTTCGGTCCTCCAATAATCGGTATCGGCGTTGAAAAATCATAATCGGTAAACCACCAATTTTCAACCAGGTGGGAATTTACTAGTTGTGAAGACGTAAATACCAGTTGGATGCATTCATGTGATTTGAACTCACTGAGAAACACTGATTCAGCTGCATCAACCATAAACTAAAAGTACAGCTTCATGCTTGTAAACAAATTAAAGAGTTCAAAAAACAAATAGCCTTTTATAAATAGTGTTTTGTTGTTGCATTTAACAGCCGAAAATGCTGTCACGAGGCAATTTCCTTAGTAGGTGACATCAGAGGTCACCATGTGGGAGAAGTGGGTGCTCAGCATGATAAACGAGTTTCTCTACTTATAATTACCAGTTGGAGAGCCGTTCCAAGTGGATTTTTCCCAGTCGTATGTGGTAAATTCCCACTTGGTTACAAACACACTATGACACTGCCTCTTCTCAGTGCCAGATTTGCTCTTGTGACTCTCATAAAAGGAGGCGTGTCTGTAGCACGGTACATCTCCCACTCCAGAGTAATGTGATGGGCGGTCAATGAGAAGCACAACACAGCATTGGCCAATTCCTTGAAAACATTGGCTTTCGTTTGCTGAATTTGGTGCAAGGGGGAAGCTGGTAACGTGGCTTCAGCACTTTTACAAGGTGCTGAAACCCCTATTCTTAACCACAGAGAAGAGGCACATATCTGTGGCTATAAACCAAAGACTGTAAAAAATATATATAATTATAAACTGGGTGGTTCGAGCCCTGAATGCTGATTGGCTGACAGCTGTGGTATATCAGACTGTATACCATGAGTATGACAAAACATGTATTTTTACTGCTCTAATTACATTGGTAACCAGTTTATAATAGCAATAAGGCACCTCGGGGGTTTGAGGTATATGGCCAATATACCACGGCTAAGGGCTGTATCCAGGCACTCGGCGTTGCGTCATGCATAAGAACAGCCTTTACCCGTGGTATATTGCCCATATACCACACCCCTCGTGCCTAATTGCTTAAATATAGCCTACCTAGCGATCTTGTAATTTCTTTGGAACGGTCAAAATCAACTGCTTGAATGCAGAGGGGAGACGATGTGTTGTTTCTTTGCGTTTCCTTGCTCTGGAAGACTGGGGCGATGTCAATGTAAATGTGTCAACATATTTGAGGTGTTGGCAGCGGCATAGGCTATTCTTGTTGAGCGTGGAGACCTACTGTTAACATTTTATCCACAACTCTCTGTCAATCATCCTTGTAATCCACTAGGAAGTCTAAATGTTCCCAAACTGGAGAATCTTCCTCCTGGTTTACCACCCCCACCACCGTACAGAGCTACATTAGTTCCCGGCTGCACCTCACAAAAGGACAGTTTGAAACATGCCAATTAAGATTTGAATTTTGATTATGCATAGGCTCTTGTTGTTTCAACAGAATAGCCTGAAATCTGAGCTGAAAAATTGTTTCAGGCTATTCTGTTGAAACAATAGGCATAGTGTTTTTATTTGTATGTATTCATTTGGGTTCACAGAGACTGAACCAAGGTCCCCCATCGAACAGTTTGGTACGAATATGTGTACCGTTACAATCCTACTGTATATAAGATATATCCAACAGAATCCTGATATTGTCCCAGTTTGGGTTCTACCTGGCCAAACAGACACTCACCTGGAAGGTTTTACATATTTTGAAAGCATGGAGATGACTGGGCCTCTCCTGCTCTGATAGGTTTCTGAGGGTCATCTGATTGTAGAACTGGGTCTTCTGGTCAGGGAGGGGCTGAAAGGGAAGAGGGTGACAGTGTTAACCTCACAGGCCAGTAAAAGCAGGTGTATTCTAATGATAGTCAATATGACACAGAACAGGCCACTTAACCAACACTGTTCCTTTAATAGATGAAAAGGCTCAACCGAGAAGGACTGCTAAAGGCCATTATGAGAAGGACATTGATGGATAAACACTTTAAAGAAAAACAAAAAAGGAGGATATCTGTAAGTGATGCAGGTTTCTTACCAGACTTTGGTCGATGATGCAGAACATGTGCATGTCGTGCAGGAGGATCTGTTCAGGATTTTTCGGGTTGAAGGTCACGTGGGTGACGGGAGTGTCCCGGTCCAACCACAAGTTGTGAAGCCCCTGCTTCTGAAGCTTTCGGCTCCAGTCTGTGTACTGCTTCTCCACTATGGAGTACTCAAATATCTATAGACATGAACCAAAGAACTGTCAGCATATCTACACGTGTCAGAGTACTAAATCATAAAACTACAGCAGAAATCACAAGTTTCAACAAGATTACTCCTGTTAAAAGTATACTTGAGAGATACTAATATCTGCAGTGGCAGTATGAGAGATGGCATGGTGTTTACCTGTTGGTCAGCGTGCACCATGGTCAGGTTGTTGGTGGTGGGGTGGATCCCCATGGCACTGGGACAGGAACCATACACAGGTACTATACAGTGGAGCTGGAACACAAGAACAGGGTCATGTGAGGCTGTCATTGGAAACAGATTACGATACGTTTAGTCTTACAGAAGAACAGCTGTAGAGCTTGAATGGATCAGTGGAAAACCCAATCACCTTTAGTTTCTGTACATTGTAGACGTGAATCTCACAGTCACTATTTGCTGTCGCCAGCCACTTCCCATCCACACTGTTAGTCATTAAGTGAATGGGCTGTCTGGATCCTGGAGAAGGAAACAGCAACGTGAGGCCATGTTACCAAAAACAAAAATTAGGTTATCCAGCACAAAGCTTTGGTTTTTAAGTGAACACCAACATTGCAGTTTCAGCAAGCAGTTTGCCAGTTGACAGGTCAGATAACCAATATTGCTGATGATCCACTGACCTGACTTAGGCTTGAGGGTGTGCACATACTTGCACTCAGATTGGCTAAGGGCAATAACGAGGACTGATGATTGGCTGGAAGCAGCAAACAGTTTGGAGGAGTCTGAAGAGAAACACAGCTGGTGTGCAGAGCGCAGGATCTTTGGAAGCTTGGGTACCTGGGGAGAGACAGATTTGTTATACTTATCTTACTGAACAGCGTATGAGGAGAACAAGACTGGGCTCAACCAGCAATGTTAGCATTTTAAACTGATATTTTAAAGCACTGACAAATGGTGCCATCTACTGGATGCTTAGTCTAAATATTAGAGTGAAATTATTGCCCAGTCAAAGCTGGACTATTTGAATGATTATAAATTTGACTGTCCCTTGGGAGAGTGAAAGCACACAATCTATTTTCAGATTCAACAAACTCAAATGACATTCAACTAGAATAACACGATTTTATGAATTAGTCAATCAATGAAATGGGATTTATGTAGCAGATCAGCAAACCACTTTAGCAAAAATGATAAAGTAGGTGAGGAGGCTGATTGTGTATCTAACATAATGGAGACCACAATCAAGACTTGTTTATACCTTGGTTATACTGATGTCATTATTGTCCGTCTGCAGCCTGTAGAGACGTACACTGGACATGGTGGAGTAGGCTAGCCATCCTCCGCAGGAGGACAGAGCACTGCAGCAGATATGATCCTCACCCTGAAGGCAAATATCACAGAAAAACAAAACTACAGTTGGAGGGTTTCTTCAGCATTACATAAACTCAGACTATGCCACTCAAATTCAATGCATACTGTCATTAGATCAGTTAAAATGAAAATCCCAAAGGTGAGGTGATTTTGGATAGTTCTACAGACTGAGGTGATAAACAGTTGTATGCAGGAGAAATGCCTACCTTTCTCTTGAGATGGAGGAGTTTCTCAGGTTTCCTCTTCAGAGGCAAGCTGTCTCCTGGCTTCCCTGAAAGTTAGAGAGATGTGTTATCAAATACAGCACACAATAACTACACCCATTAGACAAGTGTGATAATCATTCCCCTTTGTTTGAAAAGTTGCTACAATAATGTGCATTATATTGACTGTATTTTCCAATCTCCCTCTTTCCATCCATGTGAGTGAGTGAGATTCTCACCATGTCCATCACTCTCTCCCAGTCTCCACAGCTCCAGCTGGCCAGGGAACTGGAAGAGCAGTAGCCCTGCCTTCTTTGCACAAAATACTAGATTCCGCTGAAAAGAACAGTACAAACAGGATGAAATCAAGATTTTTTTGTGCAATTCTATAACAATCTGTTCAACGTTAATATGAACATTCTGTTGAATTCACAATCTATGCAATTAACATTATTTGCAACAGCTCTGATACCAGAGTAATTTCTACTAGTTCTGTACTCACATGGGGAAAGTGGATCTTGCGAAGTGCCGAAGCATGTGACCTCTCATCAAACTTCTCCAAGAGGGGTCTCACTACAAGCTGGGTATCCATACCTGAGAAGAGAATGTATCCAGAATTAGTAATGCAGTCAATATGGAGCAGCATTTGTTGTACTACAGTAGCATTTCCCCCTTATCCATTTGAACATTAGCACTGACCTCCAGAGACGATGGCAGTCTCGATCTCAGCCAGTGCTCTGACATCATGCGTGTGGTTCTTGAAGGTCCTGGTTCTGACCCACTCCTTGTCTTGCTGCTGCAGAGTAGGAGCAATGAACTGGAACTGAATCACAGTACCCTCTGACGTCCCCACCACCACGCTGCTCTCATCCTGTCAATCACACACAAACCAGTCTACAAGGAAGCTCCACTCTAGTCAAGCCTACGAATTCACATTAGTTGGGTCAAACAAATCATGTTCACCTGCAACATATGGATTCAGACAATCAAAGAGACATCTACATTCTCTTGCACCTCCTAATAAACAGAGGGCAACCGTCTGGAAGGAGGGATAAAATATTGGTAAAGGGCAAGTGTCCATCACATTGAACACCCTCTCACCTTGGAGACAGACAGTGCCAGCACATCCCACTTGGTCACCAGGTGTGTTTTGACGAGCGTACCGGTGTGTCCGTCCCAGACTTGGACCTTCCCAGCAGAGTCACCGCTGATGATAGTACAGTCTGACAGGAAGACTACACTCCAGACTACAGTCTCCCGACTCTTAGAGCCTCCAAAGCCCCGGTCCACCAGGAGCCTCTGTACAGCACGACCTGAAACAACAAACACTGGAGGTCAGGATCAAACAAGTCCAAAATTGGAAACCTATCAAAAATGCACTGTGGTTAGCATACTAACTGCCTGACAATATTTTCACATGGCTGTTCCTAACTCACCTGTCGAAACATCAAAGACACGGATCATGTCCATCATGCCAGCAGCAATCTGTGTGCCAGAGGGGTGCCAGGAGAGGGATATGATGCGACCTGAAAGACAGGATTACACAGTTTAAGCTGCACTAGAAGAGGCCAGTTGTCAACACAGCTGCAACCCCATTGACAGCAAGGATGACAAATGTAATGTAAGGAAGGAACAAATGTTTAGACAAGTGAATCAATACTCTGTTCCACTCACCTTTCTGTCTGTCCAGATTGCGCTCAAACTGAATGCTCTCTTCTAGTACCTCAAACAACTTCACTGTCCCATCTTCACATCCAATCTAACATGATTAGAAAAAAAGACATTATTAAATTCCATCTAAAGTCAGCATGAAAAACACAAATTCCAATATGTTTGAAAGGACACTATTACAGAGATGTGACTGACTGCTAAGTGTGCCCCCTGAGAATTGCTGGTGATGGTCCAAATGGGGCCCCCGTATGCCTCCAGGGAGTACTTGGGTCTCAGGTTTTCCAGATCATATTCTGTGATCTCTCCATTTAGGCCAGCACTGAACAGGCGTCCTCCAACCCAACACAGGGCCTCGGTTGACCGGGAGTCCTTCCCTGGAATAACCTGCAGATTCCAAAACAAGTGTTAATTAATGGCAAGTGTGACAACCAGCCGTGTGTGTATTTCTGTCGACAATGTTAATCAAAAATAAGCATCAACCATATCCTAAGGAGGGAGGTGTAAAGCCTTTTAAGTGTGCTATAATGTAGACTAAGGATCAAGCATAATGTTTATATTCATTCTGAATAGGCCATACATGTATAAAACGTGTTACTAACCTTTTCCTGGAAATAGTGGTCTGCGAAGTTGAAAATCTCCACACTCCCATCCATTCGTCCCAGGGCCAATCTCTCTGTGTGGGCATTGAATGCCATAGCTCTGATGGCAGTTGGCATGTAGTCGAAAAATCGAACCCGGTGCACTTTAAACTCCCCCATTGTCGCTAATCTAAGAAAACAGTTAGATGCTAAAATTAAGAGGATTAAGAGTTTTGCATGGAAGTCATTATTGTTATGCAGTTAACAAACGGCACGAGGCTAGCTACCTACCGACTAAACTGTCATAATGTGATGCAAGTCATAATTTGAAACATGTAAGCAACAAAATGGCTATCTAGCAACTAAAAAATAGCACGCTAATTAGTTCTCGTTAGTTAGCTAAATAACTAGCTACGTTACTTGGATAGCTAACGTTACGTTAGCTAGCATACAATTTGGCTAGTAAGCTAGCTGCTCGTTTAACACTGAAAGAACACCGCTTGCCTATGCGCAAATCATTATATTGTTGACATGTAACAATTTACAATGCACATAAAAACAGTTAAAGAAAACGCTTACTTTTATCGTCCCTTTCTTTAGTGTTTTCTTCAGTTTTACCAAACATTAATTCCTATGTCCACACGTCGAATTACAGCAGACACCACGTTGGACACCTTTGAACTGGAAACGAAAACCACTACATGCAAGTGACGCGAATGTGCGCCGGATGAAGATGTACCATCTTCGGGGCGGGAAAACATGAAAACAAACAGGACGTTTTTAAATATATTTTTTATTTTTTTATTAACAACAAATCAATACAGAAGGTACATGAGGGAACACAAGTATATATAGATTATATACAATGGACAATCGACCTAGGGGGTGCAATATCACATTACAATTACACAAGGACCTTAAGGGACATAACTTACATACACTTATAATTCTAACAGCTTTTTTGTTAGTAGAGTATTTAACCTGTTGTCTTAAAATACAGTTCAATTTATTTTTGTAGGGTAAGAAAATGTGTTTTTTGTTTGTAAATTTACATTTGTGTATATGAAATTTGGCCAAAAGAATAATGAAATGAATTACATAAAAATGTTTCATCTTAAAACAAACAGGACTTCATCATGTTTAGTGACAATGTTTGATGTCTATGTATTTGGTGAGAGCATCTGTTTCTACTCCCCTATCCATCCCTGTCCAGTGTGGATGGACCTGGTCCTACTGAGTGGCTGCTGGTTGAACTCCAGGGGTAATGATGTCCAGGCAGAACTCTGGATTGGCTGGGAACCTGATGGGAGATCTGCTCTACACCAGAGGCACTTGACAACATGGCACTATAATGCAGTGCTAGTACACTCTTCTGTTACCTCTTTCCACTCAGAGTGTCTTGTCTTTACTGTGCTCACCTGTGTCCCCTCCCCAGGGTGTACCTGTGCTCATTGTGGGACACCACATCCTCTATGGGAAGGTGGTCAAACTGGAGAAGCCCTTCGCTGTCCTGATGAAACACTCTGGCCTCCCACAGCGGGAGAAGGTTCCCATGGAAATCAACCAGCAGAACCCCACCACCTACTCTATTTCCGTCCTCATCCAGAAGAAGCTCATCTTCAATACTCGCCCAAAGCCCATCATCACTAATGTGGCCAAGAAACTGTAGTGAAGTGCTTGGTCATATACATTATAGGGCTCACTGTCGCAAAACACTTTTAACTGGAAAAAAATGGACAAGTTCAGATAGTCCCTGTTGCAGTCTGTTTTCTTCCGTTTTGTGCCTGTTGCAGTCTGTTTTCTTCCGTTTTGTGCCTAACGACCTTGACCCTGGTCACCTCTATGGGAGCAAAGGACATGCTGCACTCTTAATGACGCCAGACCCACAAGAATGGAGCACCCATTGCAAGACTGTACTTGGGACACACTCCTCTGGCTTGAGGTTATGGGACATCTGAAACTAGGCTGTGTGCATATTTGTTTTGTTATGTCAGTGGTTTTACACTGCTGGAATTTGCTTAACGCTGTGGTGTATTATTAAAATGTCTTTATTATTGCACTTATCAGATGACAGGATTTAGTCATGTCTTGACATGACATTTGTACAGTGATTACTTTCAGATGGGGAAGAAATCACCACAACAGTCGAATGAGAATCTTTTTTTTATTCAGATAAAAAATACATTTTTTTTCAACTGCTGTACAAGTCGGAAAAATAACTGTTTTGATTTGAAATACAAAACCTTTTTCCAACAACATGTCTTGCCTTCTATATTTAAACATAATGAAATACATAGGTGGTTACAATACTTTATTTTCAGCTATTACATACCAATAAAATGTGTATTTTATGTTTCAATAGCCATATGCTGGTGCATGATTCTGATTTTCTTTGTACCCTACTACTGTATTAGAAATGCTATCTTGGTTTACTACTTTTACATGACAGTTATAACTGCCTGTTCTAAATCTACATGAAGCATCATCCCTAAATCATAATAGGGATAATGGTGATATGAGTGATTTCTCATCCATGAAACTACAAAATGACAAGTGTGGCAATGTTGAACACTAGAGACCAAACTACACTGAATAACAGATCATTGTGCTAACTACATCACATTGTAAAAATCATGTAAAACGCTATTGTTTCAGGAAATGTACAAATCCAATAGTTTCTTTTAAATATAGGTCTATTCTTAAACCCATAATTCTTGTACATCTTCAAAATATCTTTGAATATATACAATACACAAAATATATTACTTTGCAATATACTGTGAAACATTGCCTTTATGTAACATTGAATGTTGTATGAGCTGAGATACCATGGTTTGTTCGATAGGCTCAACAGTTGTTCTGCGGCATTGAGACACCTTAGAAAAGTCTGGCATAGATTTTCAGTCACAGACGTATTGAATAGTTACATAATTATATTCAAAACAATTATAAGACTGGGTTTTTTCATGTCAGATATGCTTACATCATATGGCTGGACATCTACAGTCACTCAGCATTATGAGACCGATTGATTTGTTGTCAAACAGTGGCAGGCTGTATCAAGGAAATCAACAATTGCTGACAATATTGTAGACTGAAAGCAGATGTTCAGCCTGATAGATAGGCTATAACAAAGATTGTATTTGACATCTCCACACAAACGAATGTCAGACAACACTGTCACAGTCGTCTCTATGGTGTCCTTGCCTCTCATTTCTTCACATAATCCAAATATGTCAAAATCAGAAGAATCAAAATCACCTTTATTCGCCAAATAAATGTACACATACTCATCATTTTACTTGCTGATATGGTGCTGCTAGTTTACACACATCATACATGTGCATAGAGTCTTATTACACAGTCACCTGACATACACCCTCAGGAGTAGAAAGGGAAAGGTAGGCCACATCTACATGTTAAGACAGATGAATAATAGAGATGAGTTTGTCTGTACACAATTCTAAACACTAAGTTCAGTGTTCCAGCATTCACGACTTATTCCTTAAAGAGGACCAAAGGGGTTGCAAGCATCCCTAGCCTCCTAGTGGCTGTTTATGTGTGTGTTTAGGGGAAAGGGGGAGGTCCCTTCTTGGCATGCACATATAAGTGTAACCATAGATGTCCACCATTTTTGCTCCATGTTGGCTGAAGGGACCAATTCATCCAGCCACACAGTACAACATTTCCCCCTCTGTGCCTGGCCACCCCACCCCACCCCACACGACACACAATCTCTCTGGCTGGCGTCTCTTAATGGCCTTGTGACTCCAACATGTTTTCCAATGTACTGCCTAAAACCAACCCCATTAATGACCACAAGTAACTGAATGAAACATTTGTGTAAATGAGGGATGCAAAGTATATTGAAAGCAGGTGCTTCCACGCAGGTGTGGTTCCTGAGTTAATTAACAATTAACATCCCATCATGCTTAGGGCCATCATGCAGGGCAAGCTAATATTTTGGCTACCATGGCTATGCCATCAGTGGTGTAAAGTACTTAAGAAGGAAAGGAAAATAGTCCAATTCATGCAATAATCAAGAGAACATCGCTGGTCATCCCTACTGCCTCTGATCTGGCGGACTCATTAAACACACGTTTCCTTTGTAAATGATGTCTACATGTTGGAGTGTGCCCCTGGCTAACCATAAATAAATAAAAACAAGACAATGGTGCCGTCTGGTTTGCTTAATATAAGGAATTTGAAATGATTTATACTTCTACTTTTTCTTTTGATACTTAAGTATATTTTAGCGATTACATTTACTTTTGATACTAAAGTATATATAAATCTAAATACTTTTAGACTTTTACTCAAGTAGTATTTTACTGGGTGACTCACTTTTACTTGAGTCATTTTCTATTAAGTATCTTTACTTTTACTCAAGTATGACAGTTGGGTACTTTTTCCACCACTGGCCCCCATAGGATGACAATGCCCCCCATTGACAGGGTATGAGTGGTTGTGCATGAAAACGATGTAAGCCGTATGCCATGGCCATCTCAGTCACCAGATCTCAACTCAATTGAACACTTATGGGAGATTCTGGAGCTGCGCCTGAGACAGCGTTTTCCACCACCATCAACAAAACACCAAATTATGGAATTTCTCGTGGAAGAATGGTGTCATATCCCTCCAATAGAGTTCCAGACAATTGTAGAAACTATGCCAAGGTGCATTGAAGCTGTTCTGGCTTGTGGTGGCCCAACGCCCTATTAAGACACTTTATGTTGGTGTTAACTTTATGTTGGCATTGCACTCAGGAAATAACTTCAAAGTACTACATTTTTGTGGGGGCTCTTTATCTGTTTAACCCCAATTTCAGTATAAAAAAACTCAAAAAGAATGTGGTCACAATTCATGGCCACCAATACTTGAAGGAATTGCAAGCAATTTTGTGCCTTGTGAAACTGATGTGGAGGTTGCAGTTTTTAGCCCCAACAACAGCAAACTCTAATTCATAGCCAAGACAACACTGAACACATATTCCTGGTGGCCCACAAAGTTTGTACTTGAACATCTATATCACCTCTGGAAATGTACTGTACCATCAAATTGACCTACTGCACCATTGGTAGATAGAGGCTGAGCAAGTCTGTAAACAAACGTTGTTTTATGTGTCTTGTTTGCACGTTCAAGTTTCAAGTTATGCAATCCTCATTTAATAAAATCATATGAACACAACTTAAATAGCACACAAGTGGAAACTTCCACGACATTATCTCCATTCTCCAACAACAAAAAACACATGTCAACTTAGACATGGTAGCACCTACACTAATACCACCTGACCTTGATAAAATGGGATCATGTTTTTATTTTCTCATTATGGATTTACAACTAATAACAGCAATGGAGTTAGTACTTGTGTTGTATTAATGGTACGACATGTCAAAAAACAAGTGCTCTTTGGTCATAGTCTATATGATGGAATTAATGTAGGATTATCTTCACTTGGAAAAGTACATCCTGTAATGAACACTGCAGTATAATGTGAATACAATTTGGCACCCATAGAACAAAATGGCCACTGAAACTCACTGACTCATCCAATTGAGTGTCAATACTCTTGCAAGCCATTAGCTTACGAGCTAAAAGTTTATCCTGGGCCTGTGCATCAGCACCAAATGTATTTGTAAGTTATGTTTGTATAAATGTTAGATTGTCTATCAATTTTTGTATTACAAAAATACAACTGTAGATCATTGTGTCTCCTGATTGAGGCAGAGAAGGCCCTCAGCTCAGTGCATCAAGTTACATATCAACATTGTACATACTGACACACACCGTGTCATAACTCTTATGATCTCTGGTATATCCTGGCCACACCTTGTCCCCCCATGGCCAAACGGGATGTGTGTTAATGTGCTTTATATCCAGTGTAAGCACCATGGCCACTGGTAGAGGACTCTGTGCTGTAGAAAAGGTTTGTAATCTACTTAACCAAGTCTCCCAGGTTAATTTGAGAACTGTCCGTCCATTGTCATTCTACAACACATTCATGCCCCATAGGTCCCAGAGGTTTAGCACCATGGAGACAGAGTGGTGGGGCCACAGACTGGCTCAGTTGTTCAAGCAGCACCACAAGGGACTGAACAAGGATCCATGTCTTATGCCTCTGCGTACGGCAGGTGGTACTGCTCCTCCCTCTTGTTGCAGCGCTTGGCCACTATCGCTAGGTAGAGAACCAGCAGAATGAGCCAGTAGCAGGCGTACAGGATGACCCCAGCGATGAGAAGCGCTTTCTCGGTTTCACTGAAGGGCTCCTGGGTCTCACAGTAGATGGTGTAGGCAACCCCACCCAGCAGCACAACCCCCCACACTGTGACGGGCACTGCCCCTATGAAGTTCACCACAATCTTCCTCCGCCCTGACGTGCCCCAGCCAGCCTTATTGATAGTGAGCAGGGCAAAGATCTTGGCTGGTAGCAGGCTGGACATGTAGAGGAGGGAGTAGAGTGACATGAAGATCATGACCAGACTGCCCCTCAGGAAGCAGGCGTAGGTGGCCTTCACCATGCCAACCAGTTGCACTGTCAACAGGAAGAGAAGGATGTTCCACAGGCGCCCGCGGTAGAACAGGTGGATCACTGTGGCAACAAGGAAGAAGGGGAAGAAACCCGTCACCACAGACTCGTATGTCATCCAAAGGCTGTGCTTGTGGAACCAGAGGGCGTTGTACAGCCACTCTCTGAAGTAGGACTTGCTCCAGCGGGTCTGCTGGTTGAGCCAGCGGAGGTAGCGCGTTGGCGTTTCAGTCTGGCACTTGGAGCGGGCCGTGAACTTGGTCTTGTAACCGAAGCTCAGCACGCGGTTGGTGAGGTGGCGGTCGTCACCAAAGCTGCACTTGCTGCCCAGGAAGGTCTGGTGATACCAGGGCTCTAGGAACTGCTGCAGCAGGGAGTTACGGTACATGCCCAGGGGACCACTGATACACTGCACACAGCCAAAGTAGGACTGGCAGGCCCGCTCCACGTTGAAGGCCATCCAGTAACGAACACTGCTCAGGAAGGAGAGCCACGAGTCATACTTATTCAGGATCTGAAGGGAAACAGAGACAAGTGAGGAGAAACTGTTACTGGTGATTCAGTAGAACTAGTAAATACATTTAGAAAGGATGACAATAACAACAATGTGAAGGGTCTTCTTAGAGAAAGAAGTCTCTCACCTGAACATCTCCACCTACTCCGCCGACCTTTGCATCCTCTTCTAGAATCTTCAGCATCTCTATGGTGCACGCTGGATCCAGAACTGTGTCTGAATCACACACCTGCAAAGCCACACATACACAGGTGTATTATTTCCATCCTTATAATATAACTGACATGGAGCCAAGTTGGTGGTAATGGGATTGGCTTTGACAGTGGATTAATCTAATTTGCTTATCCCATCACACAATCATTGATCTATTGATCTTACTACGATTGCTGTAGGGATGATATGTGTGCAATACACACTGATGTGGTCTACATTAATAAATGAGTGGTTAAGTGTTTATAAATGATTGCAAAAGACCCAAGAATGAAGGCTTAGGGACACAGCAGGTGATCCAGGGCCCCTGTGTTTCATCAGGTGCCACTCAAGTTAGCTGAAAGAAATTAGAGACTCCTGACAGCACACAGGTGTTCAAGAAGTATACAGAAGAGATCCAGCTGAACAACTGAACTTTGACCCTGGCAATGCAGTAATATACTGTATTATTGCTCTATGTATACAGAATGCAAGCCCAGGAGAAATGCAGACATTTCAATCAGTTGCTATAATATGTAACACTTGAGAGTGTATAAAACTCACTTGGGAGGGGGGGAAATGCTGTTCGTGACTGGCCTTTGAGTAATGGGATTACCTCTGTGTGCGTATGTGTGTGTGTGCGAGCGCGTGTGTGTGTTTTCGCAGCTTTGAGATATTGCTCTGTAATGGAAGAGCATCGATACAAGGCCTTGTGCCAAAGTCTGTGGAGACTCAGTCACAAGGAGATAAGGTTACCTATTTATATCAAGCAGAACAGAGGACCCGTTGAGAGATGCAAAATTTAAACACAAAGAGACTTACCTGCATATAGTCCACAGAGTCTCCCAGGGCTTTGAAGGCTGTGTACATCACCTCTCTCTTCCCTCCCCACTCCTGCATGATACAGGAGTAGCGACAGCCTCTCACTAGCCTGGCCACACGTGCAGCCTCCTGCGCATGCAGGGACGCTGCTCCAGTCCCCCCTCTGCCCACCCCTCCACCCCCGTCACTGTGGTAGTTCCCCTTCCACACCACGCTGCCAGCCTGGTCCACTCCACCCATCACCTCCTGGAAGATGTCCATCATGTAGTGGTCCTCCGGTCTGTTCCCGTCCACCACCAGCACCACCTTCAGGCTGGGGAAGGAGATGCGGCGCACGCTGCAGAGGCACTTCCTCAGGTAGTCTGGGTCCTCCTGGTAGGCTGCGATGCACAGGGCCACAGAGCGCCGCAGGTGCTGGGGCCGGGCGGGGCTGCGCATGTGTCTGTGCTCCAGGAAGGCAAACAGGCTCTGGAGGAAAAGATGCAGGGACAGGATGGCTCCGTACAGGCCGAAGGACAGGTGGTGCTGCTCTGTGTGGATGAACTGATAGCCAGTCACATAGGCCAGCAGGATCCCAAACAGGACCACCGTGGCGAAGAGGGTGGTGGTTACGATATGCAGCACAGTCCTACAGCGAGAGGGCATCTGCGGGGGAAAGGAGAGGGGAAGGAGTCAGAATGGGGACAGACAGAAATGTTGGAGGACAGACAGAGCTCAGGCTGGGTTTGGATGGAGGCAGACAAGAAACCACATGTGTTTAAGAAAATCCAAAGCAGGTAATACACTTTGAGATGCCTTATATGAATTTATCAAATAACATTTTTAGCCAGGCCTTGAATGTATAAATACATGTGGTTGGGTTTGATTAGTGGTGAATTGATTGTATATTGCCCACATCAGTAGTTGTGTATACAGTGATAGAGAACAGGGATAGCTCACACAGGCTTGCCCTGATAAGCATACAGTGATAGAGAACACCCAGGGATAGCTCACACAGGCTTGCCCTGATAAGCATACAGTGATAGAGAACACCCAGGGATAGCTCACACAGGCTTGCCCTGATAAGCATACAGTGATAGAGAACACCCAGGGATAGCTCACACAGGCTTGCCCTGATAAGCATACAGTGATAGAGAACAGGGATAGCTCACACAGGCTTTGCCCTGATAAGCATACAGTGATAGAGAACAGGGATAGCTCACACAGGCCTGCCCTGATAAGCATACAGTGATAGAGAACAGGGATAGCTCACACAGGCTTGCCCTGATAAGCATACAGTGATAGAGAACAGGGATAGCTCACACAGGCTTTGCCCTGATAAGTATACAGTGATAGAGAACAGGGATAGCTCACACAGGCTTGCCCTGATAAGCATACAGTGATAGAGAACAGGGATAGCTCACACAGGCTTGGCCCTGATAAGCATACAGTGATAGAGAACAGGGATAGCTCACACAGGCTTGCCCTGATAAGCATACAGTGATAGAGAACAGGGATAGCTCACAC
Source organism: Oncorhynchus nerka (assembly GCF_034236695.1). Lineage (NCBI taxonomy): Eukaryota > Metazoa > Chordata > Actinopteri > Salmoniformes > Salmonidae > Oncorhynchus > Oncorhynchus nerka. The sequence continues at coordinate 28,487,266 of NC_088420.1, read as the reverse complement.
AGGCTTGCCCTGATAAGCATACAGTGATAGAGAACAGGGATAGCTCACACAGGCTTTGCCCTGATAAGCATACAGTGATAGAGAACAGGGATAGCTCACACAGGCTTGCCCTGATAAGCATACAGTGATAGAGAACAGGGATAGCTCACACAGGCTTTGCCCTGATAAGCATACAGTGATAGAGAACAGGGATAGCTCACACAGGCTTTGCCCTGATAAGCATACAGTGATAGAGAACAGGGATAGCTCACACAGGCTTGCCCTGATAAGCATACAGTGATAGAGAATAGGGATAGCTCACACAGGCTTGCCCTGATAAGCATACAGTGATAGAGAACAGGGATAGCTCACACAGGCTTGCCCTGATAAGCATACAGTGATAGAGAACAGGGATAGCTCACACAGGCTTTGCCCTGATAAGTATACAGTGATAGAGAACACCCAGGGATAGCTCACACATGCTTGCCCTGATAAGCATACAGTGATAGAGAACAGGGATAGCTCACACAGGCTTGCCCTGATAAGCATACAGTGATAGAGAACAGGGATAGCTCACACAGGCTTGCCCTGATAAGCATACAGTGATAGAGAACAGGGATTGCTCACACAGGCTTTGCCCTGATAAGCATACAGTGATAGAGAACAGGGATAGCTCACACAGGCTTTGCCCTGATAAGCATACAGTGATAGAGAACAGGGATAGCTCACACAGGCTTGCCCTGATAAGCATACAGTGATAGAGAACAGGGATAGCTCACACAGGCTTTGCCCTGATAAGCATACAGTGATAGAGAACAGGGATAGCTCACACAGGCTTTGCCCTGATAAGCATACAGTGATAGAGAACAGGGATAGCTCACACAGGCTTGCCCTGATAAGCATACAGTGATAGAGAACAGGGATAGCTCACACATGCTTTGCCCTGATAAGCATACAGTGATAGAGAACAGGGATAGCTCACACAGGCTTTGCCCTGATAAGCATACAGTGATAGAGAACAGGGATAGCTCACACAGGCTTTGCCCTGATAAGCATACAGTGATAGAGAACACCCAGGGATAGCTCACACAGGCTTGCCCTGATAAGCATACAGTGATAGAGAACAGGGATAGCTCACACAGGCTTTGCCCTGATAAGCATACAGTGATAGAGAACAGGGATAGCTCACACAGGCTTTGCCCTGATAAGCATACAGTGATAGAGAACAGGGATAGCTCACACAGGCTTTGCCCTGATAAGCATACAGTGATAGAGAACACCCAGGGATAGCTCACACAGGCTTGCCCTGATAAGCATACAGTGATAGAGAACAGGGATAGCTCACACAGGCTTTGCCCTGATAAGCATACAGTGATAGAGAACAGGGATAGCTCACACAGGCTTGCCCTGATAAGCATACAGTGATAGAGAACAGGGATAGCTCACACAGCCCTGATAAGCATACAGTGATAGAGAACACCCAGGGATAGCTCACACAGGCTTGCCCTGATAAGCATACAGTGATAGAGAACAGGGATAGCTCACACAGGCTTTGCCCTGATAAGCATACAGTGATAGAGAACAGGGATAGCTCACACAGGCTTTGCCCTGATAAGCATACAGTGATAGAGAACACCCAGGGATAGCTCACACAGGCTTGCCCTGATAAGCATACAGTGATAGAGAACAGGGATAGCTCACACAGGCTTTGCCCTGATAAGCATACAGTGATAGAGAACAGGGATAGCTCACACAGGCTTGCCCTGATAAGCATACAGTGATAGAGAACAGGGATTGCTCACACAGGCTTTGCCCTGATAAGCATACAGTGATAGAGAACACCCAGGGATAGCTCACACAGCCCTGATAAGCATACAGTGATAGAGAAAAGGGATAGCTCACACAGGCTTGCCCTGATAAGCATACAGTGATAGAGAACAGGGATAGCTCACACAGGCTTTGCCCTGATAAGCATACAGTGATAGAGAACAGGGATAGCTCACACAGGCTTTGCCCTGATAAGCTCCTAGGAACTACAGGCAGATGATGAGTTCACAGGTTTACATATTAGACATGTTTATTTGCCCCCTTATTTCGGTAAATGTAATTGTAATTTCCTGTCTTTTCTGTCACACCCTTAACGACCAGTACTCTTCTGAAACATACACTAACTAGGCTATCCACTCTTCATAACACTAAATAATGGGATTTTTGGCTACGTCAAAAAGTAAAGATTAAGATTCAAGCAATTACCCACATTTTTCCAAATGAAAGAATGTGAAAGACCTCACCTAAAAAATGTAGGATAAACACGGAGAAACAGCATAGCCATTTACAACCTTTAAACAATCTCTGGAAATGATGCCTAGTTCATCAGTTGGCCTTCATTTTCCTGACAGACAGAAACAACTGGATAGAGTAACTTCTGTCTGGCATCTCCAGCAGTCTTCAGACTCAGTCAGACTCTCTCTCTCCTCCCAGGTTAATGACGTTAATTAAAGGCGAGGCAGGACTTGGCAGACACTCAGGAGTGGCCAGAATGGAGAACAATTCCCCCCCTTTCATTGATTAAATTACCTCCCTGTGCACCCCTCTCGGTTCGGCTGGAGAAAGATGGCCCTCATTCACAGCCCTCATATCATAACATACACTTCTTTGGAAAACACTGGCAGAAATGTAAATAACTACTCACCAAGTGGATTTACATCCTGGCCCTGTCACACATACAGTACATTCTCTCATCATGTTTCTATGAGACCCGCTTTCAATGTAATAATACACTAAGGAACTTGTAACACACAAACACAGTGAACCCTGATGTATATATTATTTATTCTACTGCATGACCAAGTCACTACCCACTTTATATTTGTAAATACAGTGTAAATAAAGTCCATCATTACTATGCATACTACCTCTCCTAATACTTGTTATTTTTGACTTGACTCTTTTATGATTATTTATATTGATTAATGTACTGTATTGAGGGAGCTAGCACATAAGCATTTCACTGCACCTTTTATACCTACTGTAAACTGTGTATGTGACGAATAACATGTAGATTTTATTTTATTTCAGCAACTTGTAATTAGGGTAAATATGGTACTCCACCAGAATAAGTAGTACACTACCCAAACTCAATTTCCAGGATATCACATTATTCCAAATGTATTCCACCATGCATGGTATTGTATCTAGAATTGTTTTAGGAAAGTGAGTGCAGATTAATTCAGTGTCAACTGACAACACATAACTATTCCCCTCTGAAGGCCAGTCTATGATCCATGGACCAGGGGGGGCAATATGAGGGGCGAGGCAGCCAGCATGCTCTAAATGCCCCCTGGGCATAGAGAAGATGACAGGCAAGCAGACAGACAGGGACAGGGTCTGTTTGACCCTAATTAGAGAGCCACATTCATTGGGGGGCTGTTAGCAGCCAGGATTAGAAAATAATAGAGAGGGGGCTCCATGTGAAACACTATGGACTAAATATCATGTTTCAGGTAGAAACTAGGACTTCCAAGTTGAACTGCACAGCCAATGAATAAACAATAAATAAATCAAACGAAGAGTAACGTTAGTTGTTGCTGTTTTTAAGGCATCATGACGATGAACAGTGTCATTGATCATTGATGCAGAAACCCATAGAATTCCAGCCTCTGAAATGTCACATCGCCAAAACAATCACAAAATCAATTCTATAACCACCATACCTTTCTGCACTAAACCCTCTAATTAACATCTCCCCAAAAAGAAAGAGAGAGAGAGAGAGACCATTCCACTACTATACAATGCACTAACCAACACAGACTGTAACCCTTCATCACCACTTAAGGCTGTATCTGAACAATACTGTAGTCAGTCTCCATGGTAGTGAATGGTCAAAGCCCAGTACTCACTGTGGTGGTAGAGGTGATAGCTGGCTCACACCAGGAGGATCATCTCATGATCAAGGCTTTGTCCCTGCTACTTAAACATACATATCCTGGTGTAGAACATGTATCTCCTCTGGCTTGGATTTCCCATTCACATTAAGAATCTGCTTTGCAATTCAGCGGCTCTCGGGCGAGCTGCAGGTCAGCATTCACAGAGGAAAGGCTGGCAGGTATTTTCAGGCGAGATCCAAGCTCAGGCACAGGTAGCTATTCCCAGGTGGGTCCCAGGCAGGTATTCTCAGGTGTAATGCCTCCCTCCAGCAGACTGAATGGACTGTATTCTCAGGTGTAATGGCAGGCTGGTGCAGACTGAATGAGCATTTTGGCTGTGGGACAGGCACTTTTACAGTGACTACAGAAGAAGGGAAGGAGGGAGGGAGGAAGGGAGGGGTGAGAAACCAAAGAGGAAAGGAGGGGGAGTGGATGACCGTGTGAAGGGAGAGAGCGATGGGGCAAGTGTGTGGAGTCTCCTGCTGGCTGGGTTTAAACTTGATAATTTATCAATCTAACTGTAACTTCCACAGCCTTTCTTTAAAGAGTCATAGTTTTCCACCAAACCTGTGAATCAAAGCTCTGGAGCCAGGGCACAGTGTCTGCAAATTACAATGATAAACTCAGTGGGCCAGAGATCTTTCTGCTTCCCATGCAAAAAATAATCAGCTGCTTACAGTATGTCTATATAAACATTGTCACCAGGACTAAGAATATTATATTATGTAATCTTCAGTATAACAATTCACATCTACTCCCCATTAGAGGGCTCTCTTTCAATCTCACAACATATACTACATGGCCAAAGGTATGTGGACACCTACTCGTAGAAAATCTCATTCCAAAATCATTGGCATTAATACGGAGTTGGTCCCCCCTTTGCTGTCATAACAGCCTCCACTCTTCTGGGAAGGTTTTCCACTAGATGTTGGAACATTGCTGTGGGGACTTGCTTCCATTCAGCCACAAGAGCATTAGGAACACCCAAAGGTGTTCGGTGGGGTTGAGGTCAGGGCTCTATACAGACCAGTCAAGTTCTTTCACACCCATCTCAACAAATATTCTGTGTGGACCTTCTGTGTGGGCTTTGTGCACGGGGACATTGTCATGCTGAAACAGGAAAGGGCCTTCCCCAAACTGTTGCCACAAAGTTGGAAGCACAGAATCGTCTAGAATGTCATTGTATGCTGTAGCGTTAAGCTTTCTCTTCACGGGCCTCCCGAGTGGCGTATCGGTCTAAGGCACTGCATCTCGGTGCTAACTGCGTCACAACAAATTCTGGTTCAATCACAGGCTGTGTCGCAGTCGGCCGCGACTGGGAGACCCATGAGGTGGCGCACAATTGGCCCAGTGACGTCCGGGTTAGGAGAGGGTTTGGCCGGCCGGGTCGTCCTTTTCCCATGGCGCTCTAGCGACTCCTCCGGACCGGGCGCATTCACGCTGACACGGTCGCCAGTTGTACGTTGTATCCTCTGACACATTGGTGCGGCTGGCTTCCAGGTTAAGTGAGCATTGTGTCAAGAAGCAGTGCGGCTTGGCGAGGTTGTGTTTCAGAGGACGCATGGGTCTCGACCTTCACCTCTCCCGAGTCCGTACGGGAGTTGCAGCGATAGGACAAGACTGTAACTACCAATTAGATATCACGAAATTAGGAAGAAAAAAGGGGTAAAATAAAAAAACGTATCTTCACTGGAACAAAGGGGCCTAGCTCGTATCATGAAAAACAGCCCCGACCATCTTTCTCATTCCCCAATACAAAGAGGTGTGTGGTTGCAGAGCTAAAGCCCTTCTCTGGCAGACTGAGGTTGCTGGTAACTGTACACTCTGGGGCTGACTGTTAGTCAAATAGAATGTATGAGCAGCTAGAGTAGCACCACTTCCCCTAAGGCCTGTTTTAGTCTGCTGACAAAACCCAACAGGGCCTTCAAATTTGGAGTCAACCAGTGATCCCATGGAATGTCAAACAGGCAACGTTTTCCTTGCACAGGTCACATTTTCAAATGGAATTCTGAGGCGTTAGTTCCTGTCGGTCTGTCTTTCTAACATTGCACTAGCCTCAGGGAACCAACCACTGTGCTCTGCCATGAAATACAGAAGCCTATACCACACACTTAACGTACTAACCTGACACAAGCCGACACACAACACTCACATAGACACATTCATCTATCCATGAACAGAATGTGATTTACTCTCACCCCACCACATACTCCCTCTATTTCTACTACTCACATACAATAACCATGAATATATTCTGAGAAGGTTTGTTTTAGCCAAATGTTACTACCAATATCCTGTTTTGGCCATTGGCACAGAGAGGAAACGAATTTGCTCCACATAACACTACACACAAGACATGCTTTAGAATGATTTTATGTTCTCTCGCACACATACACATATAAAACACAGTATATATTGTCCCGTACCTTCCTGACCCAGAGTACAACTCGGGCTCCGTCTCCCCTCTGGAGTTACCCTTGCAGCTCAGGCAGTGTGTCCGTCAGTCCACCCAGCTCCCGGTCTGCCCCACTCCACTCCACCACACTCTGCAGCACAGCTCACTCCTTGTTCTGCTTCCCACTCACACTACATCTTTATTCCAACTCACTTAATTTAGGAGTCCCTCATCAAAAAACTACAGCTACCGACTCCTCCTTATCCTCTGTCTCCCCTGATCCACCTCCTCTCCCTCTCCTCTATCTACCCGGACTGTCCTGGGGCATGAAGGCCCTCAGATCCCAGTATCTCAGCCAGCAGTTGAGGGTGTTAGGCAGGGAGAAATGTACAGGAGGATAGCAGATGATCTGATCCCATCCCTGGTCCTGGCAGAATCTTGCCCATCTGGTCTGGAGTCCATGCCTGCTCACAGGTTTCTCCCATGGGCAAGCAGCCAGGCCACGATGTGGTAGAGGTTGGATGTCTAAGAATGGATCTCTGTAGCCTCCTGGCTGGTGCCCGTCCTTCAGTCCCCCTCTCTGTCTCAGTCTCTCTCTCCTACTGCAGTGGCAGCTCCTCTCTGCATCCCTCTGCAGCACAGCCCAAATCCCTGCTCCCCTCTCCTCTGTCACACTGTCCTGGCTCGGTGCATAGCTGCCCAGACTGACGTTGCTTTTCCTCTTCAAGACCCCTCTACCCTCTCACTAGCTCACCCTCCTCTCCTGTCCTCTCCCCCTCCCTGTCCCAGCTCACTGCAGTGCAGCCAGCTTCCAACAAGACTCAGGACTGTTCAGACAGACCCCCTCTTCTCTCCTCCACACTGCCTGGCTCAAAGCATCCTTTATGGGCTTATTTACTTACCCACCCCTCCTCTCCCGGTGCTGCCGACAGCCTTCAGGTCCAACACAGGCTGGTAGAGTGTCGGGAAAGAAAGAAACTGCAGCAAGCTCTGACACACAATCAATACATGCTGTAATCAAATACACTACTCAAGTCATACCCTGAACAACAAGTTACCAATTACCATATAATACACACATATAATTTATATATTTATAAACAGTATTACTCAAAGGTTTGGACACACCTACTAATTCGAGGGCATTTCTTTATTTTTACTATTTTCTACATTGTAGAATAATAATGTAGACATCAAAACTATGAAATAACACAGTAACAGACACATCTCAACATCAACTGTTCAGAGGAGGCTGTGTGAATCAGGCCTTCATGGTTGAATTGCTGCAAAGAAACCACCACTAAAGGACACCAATAAGAAGAAGAGACTTGATTGGGCCAAGACGCAGAGTAGGTGAACGAATGATCTCCGCTATGTGTGGCTCCCACCTTGAAGCGTGGAGGAGGAGGTGTGATGATGTGGTGGTGCTTTGCTGGTGACACTGTCAGTGATTAATTTAGAATTCAAGGAACACTTAACCAGCATGGCTATCACAGCATTCTGCAACGATACACCATCCCATTTGGTTTGAGCTTAGTGGGACTATCATTTGTTTTTCAACAGGACAATGACCCAACACACCTCCAGGCTGTGTAAGGGCTATTTGATCAAGAAGGAGAGTGATGGAGTACTGCATCAGATGACCTGGCCTCCACAATCACCCAACCTCAACCCAATTGAGATGGTTTGGGATGAGTTGGACTGCAGAGGGAAGAAAAAGCAGCCAACAAGTGCTCAGCATATGTGGGAACTCCTTCAAGACAGTTGGAAAAGCATTCCAAGTGAAGCCGGTTGAGAGAATGTCAAGCGTGTGCAAAGCTGTGGGTGGCTACTTTTGATGTCTGCACTATTATTCTACAACGCAGTAAAGAGTAAAAATAAAAAATTAACTAGAATGAGTAGGTGTGTCCAAACTTTTGACTGGTACTGTATATATACATACAGTACATTTGTAACATTCAGACCCCTTCACTTTTTCCACATTTTGTTACATTACAGCCTTATTCTAAAATGGATTACATCGTTTTCCCCCTCATCAATCTACACACAATATTACATCATGACAAAGCAAAAGCAGATTTTAGAAATGTTAGCTAATATCACATTTACATACATGTAACTATTCAGACCCTTTACGCTTGATGGTTCCAAATTGATTCCAAGAATGATGGAGGCCACTGTGTTCTTGGGGACCTTCAATACTGCAGAAATGTTTTGGTACCTTTCCCCAGATATTTGCCTCAACATAATTCTGTCCCAGAGCTCTATGGACAATTCCTTCGACCTCATGGCTTGGTATTTGCGCTGACAACTGTGGGACCTTATATAGACAGATGTGTACCTTTCCAAACGCATATCCAATTAATTGAATTTATCAAAGGTGGACTCCAATCAAGTTGTAAAAACATCTCAAGGATGATAAATGGAAACAGAATGCACCCAAGCTCAATTTTGAGTATCATAGCAAAATGTCTGGATACTTATGAAAGTATAAATTAGCGTGTATTTTCTAGAAACCTGTTATCGCTTTGTCACTACTGGGTATTGTGTGTAGATTGATGAGGGAAAAATGGATTTAATCAATTTTAGAATAAGGCTGTAACGTAATAAAATGTGGGAAAAGGGAAGGGGTCTGAATACTTTCCGAATGCACTGAATATACACACATATATACACACACAAGCATACACATTAATAGCCATTTCATGGATAGCAATTTCATGGATAGCAAACTATAGTGTTGGCAAGTCGGTTAGGACATCTACTTTGCTGGCTGTGGGTTTCAGTTATTGTTGGTAACTGTCACGTGGTGAGCCAAGATGAAACAGAGCATAGCATCACAGTATCCGAGCAGCTCTCTCACTGTAAGAATGTCCTTGGCAGTCAAGCTGAGGAGACACAGTTCCTGGCAGGCTGGCACACACACCATTTCCGCAATTTCTGTGTCCGGGTTCACTAATGTAACTCACCTGAACCTCACGTTTCTTATAAAGGTACTGTATCCCCTGTTATGCAAATTCATTATAGTACTAATTCTCCAATTTTGAATTTGTATATATTAAGAATCCCCATTAGCTGCTGCTAAGGCAGCTTCCTGCAGTCCAGCAACATTAAGGCAGTTATATACAGTTGAAGTCGGAAGTTTACATACACTTAGGTTGAAGTCATTAAAACTCATTTTTCAACCACTCCACAAATTTCTTGTTAACAAACTATAGTTTTGGCAAGTCGGTTAGGACATATACTTTGTGCATGACGCAAGTAATTTTTCCAACAATTGTTTACAGACAGATTATTTAATTTATAATTCACTGTATCACAATTCCAGTAGGTCAGATGTTTACCGACAGTAAGTTGACTGTGCCTTTAAACAGCTTTGAAAATTCCCGAAAATGATGTCATGGCTTTAGAAGCTTCTGATAGGCTAATTGACATAATTTGAGTCAATTGGAGGTGTACCTGTGGATGTATTTCAAGGCCTACCTTCAAACTCAGTGCCTCTGCTTGACATCATGGGAAAATCAAAAGAAATCAGCCAAGACCTCAGAAAAAAATTGGTTCCTCCTTCGGAGCAATTTCCAAACGCCTGAAGGTACCACGTTCATCTGTACAAACAATAGTACGCAAATATAAACACCTTGGGACCACGCAGCCGTCATACCGCTCAGGAAGGAGACGCGTTCTGTCTCCTAGAGAATAAAATACTTTGGTGCGAAAAGTGCAAATCAATCCCAGAACAACAGCAAAGGACCTTGTGAAGATGCTGGAGGACAGAGTTACAAATGTATCTATATCCACAGTAAAACGAGTCCTATATTGACATAACCTGAAAGGCTGCTCAGCAAGGAAGAAGCCACTGCTCCAAAACTGCCATAAAAAAGCCAGACTATGGTTTGCAACTGCACATGAGGACAAAGACCATACTTTTTGGAGAAATGTCCTCTGGTCTGATGAAACAAAAATAGAACTGTTTGGACATAATGACCATCGTTATGTTTGAAGGAAAATGGGGGAGGCTTGCAAGCCGAAGAACACCATCCCAACCATGAAGCACGGGGGTGGGAGCATCATGTTGTGGGGGTGCTTTGCTGCAGGAGGGACTGGTGCACTTCACAAAATAGATGGCATCATGAGGAGGGAGGAAAATTATGTGGATATATTGAAGCAACATCTCAAGACATCAGTCAGGAAGTTAAAGCTTGGTCGCAAATGGGTCTTCCAAATGGACAATGACCCCAAGCATACTTCCAAACTTGTGGCAAAATGGCTTAAGGACAACAAAGTCAAGGTATTGGAGTGGCCATCACAAAGCCCTAACCTCAATCCCATAGAAAATTTGAAGAACTGAAAAAGTGTGTGCGAGCAAGGAGGCCTTCAAACCTGACTCCGTTACACCAGCTCTGTCAGGAGGAATGGGCCAAAATTCACCCAACTTATTGTGGGAAGCTTGTGGAAGGCTACCAAAAACGTTTGACCCAAGTTAAACAATTTAAAGGCAATGCTACCAAATACTAATTGAGTGTATGTAAACCTCTAACCCATTGGGAACGTGATGAAATAAATAAAAGCTGAAAGAAATCATTGTCTCTACTATTATTCTGACATTTCACATTCTTAAAATAAAGTGGTGATCCTAACTGACCTAAAACAGGGATTTTTTACTAGGATTAAATGTCAGGAATTGTGATAAACTGAGTTTAAATGTATTTGGCTAAGGTGTATGTAAATTTCCAACTGTACCATTTCAAACATTACATGACAATACATTTCATTACACTTTACCCAAAACATTTAGTTTGTTCCCTTAGGCCACTACTCCACTATCACATATTTACAATGCAAACACATGTACGTGTGTGTAGAGTTTATGTCTTATGTGCATGTGTGTCTGTGCCTGTGTCTGTGTGAGTGACTGTGTGCATGTGTGTCTGTGTCTGTGTGAGTGACTGTGTGCATGTGTGTCTGTGCCTGTGTCTGTGTGAGTGACTGTGTGTCTGTGTCTGTGTGAGTGACTGTGTGCATGTGTGTCTGTGTCTGTGTCTGTGTGAGTGACTGTGTGCATGTGTGTCTGTGTCTGTGTGAGTGACTGTGTGTCTGTGTGTCTGTGCCTGTGTGAGTGACTGTGTGCATGTGTGTCTGTGCCTGTGTTTTTTTTCTTCACAATCCCCGCAGTTCCATAAGGTATATTTTTATGGTTTCTAAATCTGATTTTGATCAACTTTGCCCTTTGATGAAATTCCTCACGACAATATGACTGTAAGTGTAAACATGAAAGATTAAAAAAACATTAATCTCCATGTCATGCCAATATCCAAAGTATTTGCTGTTTAGCCCTCAATTTAATGAACTTACAACTGCAAGCATTGCATGACTAGCAAATTGTTCAACAATAACTGACATTGAGTATGATCATGAAAGTGTTAGTACATTGTGACTTTACTTCCCTATGCGATAGTTTCTGGAAGCTAAAAGTGCTGTGCTGGTGAATTCATGGTTAGTCCCTTGTGGCTCTGAATCCCTGCTTCAGAGCTATTTTCAGCTGGGACTAGGGCTGCGGCGATCACAAAATTTTGTCAGCCGGTGATTGTCAAGCAAATAACTGTCGGTTTCACTGTAATTACTTAACATTAACACATTTAGCATCACCTGGTTTCCATACATAGCCTACTAGCCATTTTAAAAAGTCTAATAAATCCATGTAATATAGCCTCTACATCTTCACAATAAATCCATTATTTATTTTATATAGGTCTAAAGAATCATGATATGAAGAAAACGTCTATTTCAGAAGAAAATAATAAAATACTCTGATACTCTGAGTTGTCCTTATGTTAGGTCCTGATATGGCTATGCCAAATGGCCAGTGTTGACCCGTCATTCAGGGCAGGTGGGGCAGAGCCCCTCATTGAGCCCCACATTTTTAGCAAAAAATAATAACAAGAAAATGTATAGTCTGGTACAAGTCAATAGAACAGCTGTGAGTTGGGGAGAAGTGAGCAATTTGGGCCGAGGTCAGTTCTGTCTTATGCAGCTGTGTGAACCAGTGGGTGAATAAACTTGGTTTGAGTTTATAATGGTCTGTGGGTTTTTACTCTGTTTATATAGTACCTAGCAACCTGTATCGAAACAGGTGCAGCGGAAAAAAATACATGTCATCTATGCACTTAAATAGTGAATGGACTCTAAGGCCTGTGGTTTATTTTCATGCCAACCACGTAGGCTATACTCCTGCTGTAAATATAAGCAATGTGCTTAATATAAGGAAAGTTGAGAAATAAATATCATAGGCCTGTAGAAAGCTGATGGGATCTTCATCTTTTTATTAGCGGCCATCACTTTGTTTTTCTCCCGCAATTTCATAGCCTATAGAAATGTTGCGCAACATGAGCTCATGGGCTCTAATAAAGTCTTTGATAAGGTTTTCGAATACATTTGCATTGATGTCAGAGTGATTAGAGGGACAATAGAGTGCTGAGTACCAGGCAGTTAGCAAGTTTGGTAGGCTACTAAAGACCAGAAGCAGCATCAGAGCAGTGACTAAACTGCCACGTGGAATTTAACTGCCTTCATGACTCGTGACCCCCGGTGTGGAGTCGTGACCCCCGGTGTGGAGGTAATACGGTCATCGCAACAGCCCTAGCTGGGACTCCATTGGATATCTGCCTAGAAAACAAACTACAATAGCCTGAGGTCACTGCAAAGAACACTGCTAAAAACAACAGAACATGCATTAGTTCATACCAAAAATAAACTCATATCCCTTCATGTTATTTCACTGTGATGGGATTTTATTCAGAGGCACACATGTTATCAGCTAATCATTTTGACCTCATTTTGACCTCTAATAATATGCTGTTTATAAGATTCCTAGGCACAAGCAGGTATTGTTTCCAGAAGGAAAGTTTGGTGCCTCTGCCGAAGGCCTAGATCTGTCATTGTTTGAAAATACTCTTAATTTCCCCTCTGGTCACAAAGACAGTATGACACAGGCTGGCTGGGGGTAATTCCATGTACTGCAAACACTGACAAAATGACCAAGTGAACAGTCACCACTTCAGACAGACGGTGAAAGAGATGAGCCCAATTTGCTGAGAATGTCATGTTTCACTCACAGTTCAGCTATCAAATAATAGCTGAACAAAAGCTGGAATGTCGTGCCCAGTTTGAACAATCCCTTACTCCTAGACACTTCCAAGGTCCCCTTGATGATCTAATACTAGTTGGTTGGTGTGTGTGCTGTGTTCATGTTCATGAAATCTCATTGTAAAACCACCCTCTTTTCCAGCTTCTGCGCAGGGAAGATGAACCTCCCCATGACATCATCGAGTTCCTCCAGAGCCAGCTGAGCATGGAGAACTGTGACAGTGTCTGACCGCACCACCCACTTCAAGGCCCGGTACAGGTCCAGCAGAACATCCCTCAGGACCTGGGAAAGACAGAAGAGAAACAAGGGAGAACGATAGGGGAAAGAGAGACAAATAAGGAGAGAGAGAAAGGCACGAGAGAGACATATTAGAGGGATGTATGCAAAACTGAACAGGAGTAATCTCATAGAACCATAATGAGTGGTGTAGGTAGGTGACCACTGCTCCTGGGAGCAGAAGGAAGACACAGGTCTTCAGCCATCAGCCGTTTCTCCTCTAACACCAGGTTTGAGGTCATGTCTGGTCTACCTACCTGACATTTCACATGGACTCTGTGTGTCATTACCATCACAGCAGCTGCACACAGCTACAGCAATGAACAAAATGACAGGATCTTGAGAAAAGCCTGAGAAACTTAAAAAGGTCCAATACAGCCGTTTACATTTTTTTTAAATCAAATAATTTCTGGGTAACAATTAAGTACCTTAATGTGATTGTTGTCAATTAAAATGGTCAAAAAGACACAAAAAATGTTTGTTAGCAAAGAGCAATTTTTTAAGAAATAATTTTGCCAAGACTCTCTGGGAGGGGTCTGAGTGGGGAGGTGAAACTGAACTAGTTGTGATTGGCAGAGAGGTTTGAAACTCTTAAAAGTCTATTAAGGGTGCGTTCATAAATTCAGTCTTGGTATCTACTCCGATTTCAGAGCACTCTCGTCTGAGTGTGCCAGAGCACAGAATAATTGATACATTTACAAACGCGCAACACCCGTTCAATATGACTGGTGTCCATAAACTTTGCCAATTTTTTTTCCATTATTTCGAGCAGCACAGTTAGTCACCAACACTCTAGTCTAGATAATATGAAAACAGCCTAACCACCTCTGCCAGTGTGAGTTTTACAGTGAATCTGGAAGTAGCTAGCAGATCAACCCTATTCCTCTGCCAGAGCATCCATTGTGTGCTCTCTGAACTCTCCGAGAGTGAAACATTTTACCAATGGACAATCTGACAACACTCTGAATGTGCGAACGCCCAGAGCACACTTTGTGCGCACTCTGGCACTCCAGAGTGAATTTATGAACACATCCTAAGTAATTTACCACCTGGGGATGTCACAAGGCAGGCCAAAACTCCATCCCACCAAAACAGGCAGAATTTTCAGGTGGTCTTTTCAAACAGCTCTTACACTAAAAGGGACTTATCATAATTTTCACAAGTTCACAGTATTATTCCAACCACAGTGTAGAAATGTAAATAAAACTCAGAAACCTCATGTTTATGACTGCACTGGGGCTGTAACAATGGGAAACGTTGTGTTGAAAAAAGCAATTGCAGATTAGAAGGTTAAGTGTAAACGTTCTTCCACCTATAGGTTACACTGCAAGGACCATGACCCATTCTTGAATGACCATGACATTGTTTGAAGAAAACCAACTGGGGTTGCTAAATCCAATCCCAATCAATGACCAATCTATCAATCAAGAGGGTGAAAGTTAACTGGCCCTCGGTCCAGACTGTGTTGACCCTTAGCAACACATCTGTGTCCAGTCCAGGTCCTAGACAGCCACAACAGTTAGCTGATCTTTGTATTCTGCTCTTTTACTATCTGTTTGGACAGAGCATGTTATCCAAGTTGAACATGGAATTTCCCCAGATAACATGGTTGTTACAGGGCAAGTACAAGTCCAAAACAGGAAGTTTTTACCAGGTCTCCTTCCTGTTCTTGGTGAGAATCTCCTAGCAGTCCTGTAATCACACTGTGGAGCAACGTGACACTAACAAGATGAATGAACCAATTGTTTCAAAGAACAGGCTCTGAACAGTGTTGAACACCGTTAATGTTGTTTTCAGTTCACACTACTTGTGTTTCAGTAGGCTGGCCAGTGTAGAGCACCAGAGATGACAATATGGACATTCCCTCCTTCCTCCACAGATAGGGTTCCTCTACTAACATATATAGTTTTCAGAGATGCCCAGATTTGGTGTACACAGGTACTGTATGTTCTTTATATGGCATCTCTGAACTTTTGACCTTTGGGTCTATTGACACTAGGGCGATATTAAGATAGTATCGTCTATCGACGATGTTTGACAGCCATCGTTGATGGTAAGGACATCGTGATGTGACTATGGTTTAACCTATTTGAACACAGTAGCCTAAAGAATGGAGTCTGGCAACACACAGCAGGGCAGCACATGAGTGACACTTCAAGTAATCTCCCTATTCCTATTTCAATAAATAGGGGAGGGGGGGGGGCATGCCAAAAAAAACACTACACAATACTAAACAATACATTAATTGCACTATAACGGTGACAAACGGGGCCTACATAAAGCTGTCCCAACAGCAGAGTCCCAACAGCAGTCGTCATTGTAAATAAGAATGTGTTCTTAATTAACTGACTTGCCTAGTTAAATAAAGGTTAAATAAAATAAAATAAATAAAAATACCTTACCACTGGTACACCAGGCTATCAGCGGGGTCTTGTCTGGCAGCGAAACAGTTCATTCAGCCTCATTTACTGCCTTTTAAAAAACATAGCTGATATGGCTGACTTGCTTAATAAACAAATGTGGATTCTGCTGAGAATTGAGATGTACAAACTATGGCATAAGGGGACGACAAGCGGATAAGAGGCAATCCGTAATTTCGATTAAGACATTAATGAGCTAGTGACAACGGACGTAGTCAATATAACTATTTGTTCAGCACATTGAAATGTGCAGCAACAGAATTCAGAACATGGGCACGTTCTTACAGTGTACTCCCTGTACACCAAGTCAGAACCGTATGATAAATAAAGGGGGCATATATATATATTTTTACCTTTATTTAACTAGGGAAGTCAGTTAAGAACAAATTCTTATTTTCAATGACGGCCTAGGAACAGTGGGTTAACTGCCTGTTCAGGGGCAGAACGACAGATTTGTACCTTGTCAGCTCAGGGGTTTGAACTTGCAACCTTCCGGATGCTAGTCCACCACTCTAACCACTAGGCTACCCTGCATATAAGCAGATAATGAAAGCTCTTACATATTCAATGATAACATTTCTCTAAAACAGGTTATAGGCTACATGTGCACCACCAAGTTAGAAGAGTAGGTGAAATTAAGAGGTGAAAATAGACCAAATTATTAGGGTGAGGCACATCGAACCCCATTTGGGTCTTTGTATGTCAAAAAAGATACACGTCAATTAACACTGTTTGACGCATTAAATATGCTTTTAATTTGACATGTCAAATAACACAATTCTATTATAGAATGTTGTGTGTGCTGAATTTGCACATGCAAGCCAAGCCAAACGATGTGTTTACAATACCGCATTGGTGAAAATAGACCAAATTATTAGGGTGAGGCACATGGGCTACTAACAGCTTACTAAACAACATACACTTAGTATTATGTTCTTAGCTACAGTATACATATCTCCCTGGCATATTACACCATTTATGCAGGAGCATAACATTCCAAGACATGTTTGGAATTAAACAGGAAGGTGGCGCGGCGGTCCTTTGTGGGCAAATTTTGTCATCAAACTTTCTATTCAAAGTCTGGCATTCTCTGGATTTTTGGTGGGAACTCAGAAAGAAAACACATCCACTCCACTGAATAGCAGGCTAGTGATTGCTTTGCAATGCTTGCCGTTAGCCACTGATTCCCTCCAAACCATTCATTGCTGAATTTGTGATTTCCAACTTGTTGTGGAATGTTTATGTCCAATGGAAGATGTGCACCGATACATTTTATCTATAATTTCACTTCATTATTTCTCTCCATATGACAAGGATTAAAAAGGATTTGCCAATCACAGCGCAATGCTCCTATTTTCTGCTGGCTTGCCCCACCACCACAGAAAGCACTGAGCTAGGCTGAAACATCTGCATTTTGGAGCTGCCTTACTCAAGGAAACATAAAAGAGACCATGTTTGTATGCGTCTTTATTAACTCAATGATAAATATATATTTTTATATTGTTGGAAAACTGATATGTGACACGCATTAATGACAAAATAAGATACATAACATACCCCCACAAATTAAAAAATATATATATTCCTAAAAATGTGGGTGTCAAAACAGGTGGTGCAAAGCCTGTGTTACAGTATATAGCCTGTGTTATATAGGCCTAGTGTATGTAAGAGAGGAATGTAGGCTAGACAGAGTGGAGAATTCCATCAAAGCAGCAATGTTCAGTCAGAAAATATTTCTCTCTCTCTCTCTTTCAGATGCATGGGCCTTATAGCCTAAATCTTAAAATGTTTCATAATGGACACTCCTTAACTATATTATTTCTAGGGGTTTTAAAAGATGTAGGCTATATTCCCTTGTCTCTCCACTCAACATGAATATGACTTTGGGCTAGGCTATGCTTTCATAGTTTTATGCATGCATGCTTACTCTCCCGATCAAACAATGAATTAATGTACACTACC
Source organism: Oncorhynchus nerka (assembly GCF_034236695.1). Lineage (NCBI taxonomy): Eukaryota > Metazoa > Chordata > Actinopteri > Salmoniformes > Salmonidae > Oncorhynchus > Oncorhynchus nerka. Next base: position 28,469,164 of record NC_088420.1, on the reverse strand, counting down.
GTTCAAAAGTTTGGGGTTACTCAGAAATGTCCTTTGTTTTTGAAAGAAAAGGAAAGAAAAGCACATTCTCTGTCCATTAAAATAACATAAAATTGATCAGAAATACAGTATAGACATAGTTAATGTTGTAAATGACTATTGTAGCTGGAAACAGCTGATTTGTTTATGGAATATCTCCATAGGCGTACAGAGGCCCATTATCAGCAATCATCACTCCTGTGTTCCAATGGCACGTTGTGTAAGGTAATCCAAGTTTATCATTTTAAAAGGCTAATTGATCATTAGAAAAGCCTTTTGCAATTATGTTAGCACAGCTGAAAACTGCTGTCCTAATTAAAGAAGCAATAAAACTGACCTTCTTTAGACTAGTTGAGTATCTGGAGCATCATAATTTGTGGGTTCGATTACAGGCTCAAAATGGCCGGAAACAAATCATTTTCTTCTGAAACTTGTCAGTCTATTCTTGTTCTGAGAAATGAAGGCTATTCCATGCGAGAAATTGCCAAGAAACTGGAGATCTCGTACAACGCTGTGTACTACTCTCTTCCCAGAACAGTGCAAACTGGCTCTAACCGGAATAGAAAGAGGATTGGGAGGCCCCGGTGCACAACTGAGCAAGAGGACAAGTACATTAGAGTGTCTAGTTTGAGAAACAGACGCATCATAAGTTCTCAACTGGCAGCTTCATTAAATAGTACCCACAAAACACCAGTCTCAACATCAACACTCTTCACATCCACACATGGCTTGCAGAGAAACAGCTAATGAGGGATCAAAGGACCAGCAGGATTGCCTGTCACTTCCCATTAGTCTTTTCACCTCTGTGCAAAGCCTCAGAGTGGGTCAATGGTCTGGTTTAACTAATAATACAATCGACTATGCAATTGGCATTCATTGCTAGATAAATACTACAATACAGCACTGGACATGAGCCAAACTCAGAGGGTAGAAAGGTACATCGAGAGGTGACATAATTATCGTTGAATTTAAGCCCCCAGCTGAAGACTTTCCCACGCAACTTATTAACAGTGGCCAGTCTCATCACACAATGTGGAAAATCCCTGGCTATTAATCATCAGTTTTGTATTAGCATGGCCTCTCCAAAGACAGGCTGCGGACTCTTTTAAACAACCAAGTTTGTGGGGTCGGGCAGAGGAAATCACCAATGTGAGTCACAGTGGCTCTGGCACCAAGGTGACATACCTATCTACCTACCACATCCAACAGACACGCCTACGGAGTGTTGCAGCAAACTACTGCACCAGATGTACAGTACCTGCTCCAGTTCAGGGTCACAGAGTGCAGTACACACACGGAAATACATCTGAGGTCAATCATTATTTCAATACAACAAAAAGTATCCTGTCTTGGCAGTAACTCTATATTTATAACTGAACATGACATAAGAACAGTTGAATACACTGAGGTGTACTGTAGTACACTAGTACATGCTGTAAAGTGTGGTGTGTGGATTAAAGGCTGTGTGAGTGAGAGAAACACGGAGATAGGTATTCTGGGATCAACGATGCTGGGGTTCTCAGACTGGTGTTCAAAGTAAGGGAGAAGGACATTACAGATCCACTCTTCTTTGTCTCTCCATTCCAGCTTGCTCTAGTATTCCACATGTAAACACGGTGCTGTTCACCAAGACACACATCTCCACTCACATGTCAACTACATTAGATTACATTTTGTAAGAGGACATACCAATGTTTTTCTTCTTATGACTGTTCAACAAATTTGTGTGTGTGTGAATGCTCAACAAATGTGTGTTTCCATTTGGTTCTAGTACCTGTGTAGGTATAGATACTGTATCTGCTGTATTGATGTACCTGTGTGGCTTTGTCGCAGCAGGGCTCGCCACTCCTCAGCAGCTCGCCACACCTCTGCCTCCTCCTGTCTTTATTAGTGCCGTCAGACAGGTGCTCAACTGATGAAAAACACACACACACAGATAAAAACACTCATGGGGGCTGAAATGGCAGAAACCGATCTATACAGAAGCAGTGAACTTGCCAATGTTCGCAGTGCTGTGGTTACCGCTAGTGGACCGGGTCGATTTACATATTGGAAGGATGGACACACCCACACATTCCGGCAGGCTGCGATGGACTGAGAGGGATTAGGCTGTAGCAGAGAGCAGAGAGCCATGGCTCTCTTGAATAAGGATCCCTGTTACTCAGCCTGACAGAGATGCTTATTCATGAAGCAGAGTCTACAGTGCACAGCCCTCGCTGACAGACCCCCAACCCTCACAGCAGCTTTATTTAGGGCCCTGACCACTGCAGCATGCAGGCAGGCCTTCCACAGGCTGCCCTGACACACACACACACATTCTGCCTGGAGTGGACATGCGTTTGAGTGAAGTGATTCCAGCCTCACTCCCTCATCCTCCCCCCACCTGCGAAAAGCCTGATCTCAGCGCAGAAGGAGGGGCTCTATAGGAGAGGACACTCCAACAACAATACTGCTGAGCTGGGAGAAATCTGTCATGGGCAGAGGATGTGGCCAAGACAGGGGCAGTAGGACAATACAGTCAGTTTAGTGATCTTCCTCTGAAGAAAGAGAACCATGACTTTAACCTTGAACAGCACCTGCTGTTCCCCTGACCCCTACTTGAACCCCACCCTGACCCCAACTCATGAGTGGGTGGGAAATGTAAAGATGATTAATTGATGGACAAAGGAGACATAATAACTATCTACCTTACCTACTGACATTTAGACACTAGGCGAATAAACTGACAGTCTATAGTGTAAAGTTGTTTAACCGTATGACAAGGTTTACTAATGGTTCTCACCTCCTGAGTACTGCACAGAGCAAGTCTACAAGCAAAATTGACTATTGGCTGCTGACAGTGCTGAGGAAACTTCCTCACATGTCTGTCCTCAAACACACCTCAGGAGAACATGACATCACTACCTGCCTGTGGTCCTGCTGGGGAAGTTCTTTTAATCTATACAAAGTGCTGAGTCATTGTTTTTTTTTTGCAAAAGCGGTTGCTAAATCTGAGGAGAAGCTTAAATAGAGAATAGACTTTATTCCTTTCAGGGTGTGTGTGTGTGAGAGAGAGTGTAAGAGTGTGTATATCTGCCTTACGGATACAGCCCCCCACTGACGGGGCTAAACCTGCTCTATTCTACAGCTCAAAGTTGAAATAAAAATGTTTCATGTGAGGCGCAGTGCATGTGAGGCGCACCTTATTTGAGGGTATTTTCATAGATATATTTTTTACTGTTTGGAAATTAAAAGCATTTTATGAATTAATAAGTATTTTGACAAATTCACTTAGTGTTTTAAAGTAGTCAAAAGTGTTGTATTTGGTTCTCTTATTCCTAGCACGCAATGACTACATCAAGCTTGTTAACTCTAGAAACTCGTTGGATGCATTTGCAGTTTGTTAGGGTTGTTTTGGGTGAAATGTTTCCCAATAAGAACTGAATGGTGAATGATGACTGGTCATTTTCTTTTTAAGTGAGTAGAGGTTAGTGTAATGGGAATTTTAATACTTGTGATAATCTTATCACTCATCTGTTCTATTCATGTGTTGTTCTAAGTAATCAAGTTATGTGTTCATGCAAGTGGCTGTGTTACGAATCCTTTTGGCCCGACAGTCTAGGGGGGATGGTAATGAGACCCGTAACATAACTCATGCAAATTATTATTGTGACAAAGTAAAAGTGTGCACGAAATAACCACGACAACAGAAATCTACCGTCAAACTCTAGGTTTATTTATAAACACACGGTAATGGGGGGAGCAGGAAAAGGGGCTGAGCTGGACCCAAGAAAAGAAACAATAAGTATTCAAAAACACCCCTAAGCTAGACTAGCCTACTTTAACAACAGCTAACTAACTAACCAAAAATACAGTGGGTGGTCCGCCCAGTTCTAACTAGTGTATTTAACAAAGTTCACCTACAGGTAGTGTATGCCCATGGGCGACTTGTCTTGGTTTCCCCCTTTTCCCACCAGCAACAAACAAACACCATAACCAAAAACAATACTCACAGGTGATGACAAAGTGCTATGGAGGTGCTTTAAACAAAAGAGAGGTTAAGACACAAAGCGAGAGTGAAACACAGAGACCTACAGACATGGCATTTACAGAGAGATTGAGCTAGAGATTGAGCTAGAGATTGAGCTCTAGAACAAACAAATGATGGGGTTTTTAAACCATGGGGAAGGAACTGTGATAGGGTAGGAAATAGGAGGAGGTGTGTCTTCTGATTGATGAATGATTGTTGACTGATTGGGGAGTGATGGTTTTCACCTGTGAGGGGAGAAGGAGAGAAAAGAAACACACACACAGGATACACACACACACAGGATAACTGTATCCGTAACAGGCTGGCTATACAAATCCTCAGATCTTGTTTTGAGAACAAACAAACAATATCTCAGTTTCAAGGTGTCAGCTTAGCAAGAAAGAAGCATTGTGAGGTATTGGTCTGTCACATGTTATAAACCAGTATTGGTCTATCACAAGGATTAAACAAAACGGTAATGATGAATTAACTATGCTATATCATGCAAATATAACTTGTCTGTGTATAGCCGTACATAAGACAACAGCTGGGTCTGCCTTGGCAGAGCTCCTGATTGAAATGTGTACAATGGTGCATTGAGTTGGTTGGAACCTCTCCAGCTCGCTGACAATAAACAATAATTCATTTAAGATTGACTTCGAGTGTCCCTGTGTAATAATTTTCACGACATTAGCATTTTTGGGGCCTTGTGCCTCTATAACTTTCTCACTCATCAATATTCACGATTAATTCATGATTATCCATAATGTCATGATCGTCGTAGTGAGGAGACCAAAGCGCAGCGTGGTGTGAATGCATATTTTAATGGATGACGAAAAACACGAAGTACACTGAACAAACTATACAAAATAATAAGACGAACGTGACCGCTATCAATACATGAAACATAACATAGACAATAACCCACGAAATTCCCAAAGAAGATGGCTGCCTAAATATGGTTCCCAATCAGAGACAACGATAAACACCTGCCTCTAATTGAGAACCAATCTAGGCAACCATAGACATATATAAACACCTAGATGATAACCAACCACATAAACTTACAAAACCCCTAGACAGTACAAAAACACATTCATCACCCATGTCACACCATGACCTAACCAAAACAATAAAGAAAACAAAGAATACTCGGGTCAGGGCGTGACAGTGCCCCCCCACAAAGGTGCGGACTCCGGCCGCAAAACCTAATCTAAAGGGGAGGGTCTGGGTGGGCCTTTTTCACGGCGGCGGTTCGGGTGCAGGACGTGGACCCCGCTCTACCTCAGTCTCGGCCCACTTAGGTGGCGCTGGCACTGGTGGTACCGGGCTGGAAACACGCACCTCAGGGCGAGTGCGGGGAGGAGGAACAGGGCTTACAGGGCTCTGGAGACGCACAGGAAGCCTGGTGCGTGGTGTTGGCACTGGTGGTACTGGGCTGGGGACACGCACCTCAGGGCGAGTGCGGGGAGCAGGCACAGGACATACTGGGCTGTGGAGGCGTACTGGAGGTCTGGAGTGTAAAGCTGACACAACCTGTCCAGGCTGGATGCTCATTCTAGCCTGGCCAATGCGAGGAGCTGGAATATAGAGCACCGGGCTAGAAATGCGCACTGGAGACACCGTGCGCATCTCTGTATAACACGGTGCCTGACCAGTTACACGCTCCCCACGGTAAGCACGAGGATTTGGCTCAGGTCTCCTACCTGACTTAGCCAATCGCCTCGTGTGCCTCCCACAAAAAATGATTGGGGCTGCCTCTCGGGCTTCCGTGCTAGCCGTGTACCCTTATATCTTCGCTGTTCCTCCATTCTCCTGTATCCCTCCTCGCACTGTTCCAAAGAATCCCATGCAGGCTCTGGCACTCTCCCTGGATCGATCAACCAACTCTCAATCTCCTCCCAGGTTATTACCCATTATTCCTTCTCCCGGGTCCATCTCTCCATTAAGCGCTGTTCCTCCCAATCACGCTGCTTGGTCCTTTTAAGGTGGGTTATTCTGTCACGATCGTCAAAGTGAGGAGACCAAAGCGCAGCGTGGTGTGAATGCATATTTTAATGGATGACGAAAAACACAAAGTACACTGAACAAACTATACAAAATAATAAGACGACCGTGACCGCTATCAATACTCTGTGCAAACATGCAACATAACATAGACAATAACCCACAAAATACCCAAAGAAGATGGCTGCCTAAATATGGTTCCCAATCAGAGACAACGATAAACACCTGCCTCTAATTGAGAACCAATCTAGGCAACCATAGACATATATAAACACCTAGATGATAAACAACCCCATAAACCTACAAAACCCCTAGACAGTACTAAAACACATACATCACCCATGTCACACTCTGACCTAACCAAAACAATAAAGAAAACAAAGAATACTCAGGTCAGGGCGTGACACATAATCATGGTAGCCTCCAAATTAATGTAGAAGTGATCAGAAACATATTATATTGTTAATTACAATAAAAGTGACTCCAAAATTCATTATTCACCATTCAGTTCTTACTGGGCAAAATACAATCCAAAACACAACCAAACAAAATGCAAATGCATCCAACAAGTTTGTAGAGTCACAAGCTTGATGTCATTGTCTGCTAGGAACAGGAGACCAAATATTAAACTTTTGACTAAGTGAATTTACCCAAATAGTTGACTTTTTCAAATGTGGGGATTAGATACATTTAATTCTAAATGGTGAAACATACAGTGCCTTCAGAAAGTATTCACACCTCTTTCACATTTTGTTTTTACAGATTAAATTGAGCTTTTTTGTCACTGGTCTACACACAACAACCCATAATGTCAAGGTGAAATTATGTTTTTATATATATTTTTTTAATTAATAAAAAATGTAAAAGCTGAAATGTCTTGAATGTCAATAAGTATTCAATCCCTTTGTTATGGCAAGCCTAAATAAGTTCAGGAGTAAAAATGTGCTTAACCAGTCGCAATAAGTTGCATGGACTCACTCTGTGTGCAATAAACATTTGACCCCAACTCCAGAATACTGGAGGACATAGCTACATTTAAAACTTTAGCTTCGCTGCCCAAATACATATGGAGGTGAGGGTATGTTTGCAAGCCGTACAATGAAAAAGCAAAAGAAAAGTGGCCCATTGTGCACTGGGGATTTGGACAGATACAGAACGTGGGGCCCTATGGTTTGATCACAGTTGTTCCGAATACGTGGGTTGGCGGGCAGAAGAAGTTTCCCAGGTGCATAAGAAGGGGAGAGTGATACAGAGGAGTGACAAAATATCCCTGTGGGTATCTAATGTGGCAACAAACCAGCTGTTCAACCAGCTGAGATGATGTTCTGTTAGACTGGTGGAGCAGGGCCAGGGAGAGACCGTCGCTGGTCTGTCTGGGTGTCTTTCACATCCAAGACAAGGCAGAGGGAGGGGGGTATGCCGAATAAACCCTCACTTGTCCCGAGAAATGGCACTATCGAGATCTGGCAGACAAAACCAGGGAGAGGGGAAAAACCCAAACAGGGAATTCTATCAGAGATAGGTTTTAATACAGTCCCCTCCAAACAAACCTGAGTATGGAACAAGCATGTATTGTCTGATGTAAGACTGTCTTTCTGACTAAAATTAGGCCTGGTCCACTGTTATGACACAATAACATGAGTAAGCATGGACACATTAACACGAGTAAGCACATTCACATTCATTCATACACATGTCCCTCACAAAACAGCTCATTATGAATCTGTCAGATGCTTGGGTGACTGTGTCATTGAGGCTAACTGCAGGTACTTCCTTCTTTGTGTGGTCAAATCTACACGCCAAAAGATAACGAGTCTATTGCTGGAGCCTCTTCCATGTTGTGTGGTTTTTGTGGTGATTTTTTTTTTTTTTTACTAGGTCAGCAAGCTGGGTTCATAACAGTCCACTCATCCATAGCCCTGGCAGCCCTCATCAGCACCTCTCCAACCTTCAGACGTGTCTCCAGGGTCCTCTCCTTCTGAGAGGATGGACTCTGGTACTCTTCCTGCAGCCGCAGCCAGGCCTGCAGAGAGAAGAGGTAGACAGAGAATGGGACACTGAGAAACCCCAAGCCCAATACAACCTATATAACACCATTAGGTGATTCCACTGCAGGTTAATGTCAATGTCATTCCAGAACATCCATTTCTAGGGCATATGAGATGAGATACAACAGTCGTATCATAGATATACTTGTTACAACTTTCTAAAAGGAAAGCCAGCCAAAGTCAAAGGTTAATAACACCCCACAAAACTAGAGTGAAGACCAAAGGTTTACACATGTAAGGTGAAGCACCACCTGGAGCCCCTTGACTTCCTACCTTGAATGGCTGACAGATACACAAAAGAGTCTTCGTGCTTCAAGTTCTCCAGAAAGAGCTTTAAGACAAACTATAAGATAAGACACATTACACCAAATCTGCTCAACTTTCCCTGTCTGAAATGTGTATCTCCATAGTGTTTACTATTTGTCCCAAAACAACCCTAACACATCTTCAATAAGATGAACATTAAAGAGGAACCCCACCCCCCACTATCCCCACTACCCCCTAAGCACAGATGGACGGACGGACGGGGGTCGTGGAAGGTGCACACAAAAGGGGGCTCATTACGCTGAATACTAAATGAGAGTCAGGCCCAGGGGTGATAATCCAGTCTCCTCCACCTCAGTCACATTAACAAGTCCCCATAGACACCACTGTCACGCCTAGGGTCTCTGATCAACTCCCCTCATCTATTAAACATCCTCTCCACCCAAACAGACAGCAGCACCCACACAGATTGGTACTGCTGCCTGCTACTGTCCATGCCTCCAGGGCCTGCGTGAGGCCCAGGAGAGGAGCCTCTTCAAGGCAACAGTACCAATCTGTGTGGGTGCTGCTGTCTGTTTGGGTGGAGAGGATGTTTAATAGATGAGTGGAGTTGATCAGAGACTCTGAGCGTGACAGTGGGGTCTAAGTTCACCACCTCATTACATATAGTTTTTTGTCAAACTTTTTCTTTAAAGCTGCAATATGTAACTTTTTGGGCAACCTGACCAAAATCAGTTATAGTTCTGTAACTCTCATTGAAAGCAAGTCTAAAAAGCGGTATATCTGTTCTATGTGCGTTATTTATATGCTTCCCATTCTTAAGTTAGTTTTTGCGTCTTTTAGTTTTGTACATCAGATTCAAACAGCTGAAAATATAATATTTTTTGTTATGGAAAATATATTTCACAGTGGTTTAGATGGTACAATGATTATCTACACTATTCTTGCTTGCTTTGTCACATAAACTGATGGCGGAGAGATTTCTGCATAGTGCATCTTTAAGCGTCTCTGTCCTCTCCCTCAGCATCAGGGCTTTACAGAACACTGGTCATCTGGGCCTCTTTATTAAGGAATGAGGGCATGTTGACTAATACTTTAAGAACTGTAAGAATAGCAGTGTCTGTCTCTGATGAGGTAAAAGACCCAGGGCTAACACTGTGCCATTTTGCATGAGGTAAACCCTTCATGCTCAGATTAGATCAACTGGTCTCAATTTGGTTGATAAGCAGTAATTTTAGACGTCTTATCTCTACTGCCATTAGCCAGGTTTTTTTTAAATGAAAACTTCAAAAAAAAGTGTTAGGTCTGTGTTGGTTTGAGGATGTGATGGAACTCTTTAGTAGACACCCAGTGGTAGGAAATGTGTGGTTTGTACAAGAAGTTGTCTGTCTGTTCTCTCCCAGGTGGTGGAGTTCATCGTGGCCAACCCGCAGAGGGCCTGTATGGGTCTGGACAAGGTCTGGGGTGTTGAGGGGCAGGTGGAGACCGAGACCCTCAGCATGGGAATGGGCCTGGTGGCCACCCTGCTCTCAGGACCCTCATTGGTACACGCACGTACGTTCAGGCAGCAGGCTTTAACATTGGTATTACTAATACTGCTACTAGTATGCTACTATGTTGATGTGGTCATTCTGTGTAATATGTGGTATTTTGTTTTGATGTCTCTCTTCCTCGCTCTCCCTCTGTCTCTTTCGGTCTCCTCTCTCTTTCTCCTTGTCACAGTTGAGTGCTGATGACTACTCAGCAATGCCAAGGCTCCTCCCACCCTTGGAGGAGATTTCCCAGAGGCACCCAGAGGTGGTGATCCAGGAGCTGGCCTCAGACCGCCGCCATCACCACATGGGGCATACCACCCTGACAACGTGACGTGAGCCGCTACATACCAAAACCACAAAACTGACAATAACATGCCTTCTGAGAAGAACCTAAAGATCAAGCGTCCCAAACAAGTCACTCACAAGTCACCCAAACTAGACTCCCCTCACCCACCTCTCATTCCAACCACAGCACACACACTTCCCAAACGCCTAACACCCCAGCCCCTATTCAGACCTGCATCCCCAACCTCAGAACACAGCTCTGGAGATGGGGATAGTCTGGCCCAGAACACTCATCCCATCCCAGATAGGGTCATCTGGGGCTGGCCAGGGTCGTATAGGGATAGGAACAGGAACAGCAGGAGGGAGGGATGGCAGCAGGAGCAGTGGGCCCTCCAATGGCGCCCCCAGTAGGGCCCTTCTCAGACTGCCTGCTGTAGGCTTGTGACCGTGACATCCCCACCAGAACAGTAACCCTGAGAACCCTAACCCGGGCCATACATAACGGAGCCAGAGAGGCACTACAGAACCAGGAGAAAGTCCTTATGGTGAGTAGAGAGGTAGCGTATAGCTTATTAAATATGACTGTGGTCTGACTGTGAATAAACCAGGGGACCCCGTACAGAAATGGGTTTAATGGGTTCCCTCTGATTCAGTAGTATCTATCTACCGTAATTGCTGGACTATTAAGCGCAGCTGAATATAAACCGCACCCACTGAATTATTAAAAAATATGTATTTTGTACATAAATACGCCGCACATGTCTATAAGCCGCAGGTGCCTACCTGTACATTGAAACAAATGAACTTGGTCACTATCTTCCTCCTCCTGTGCACTGAAACCACTGAAGCCATCTCCTTCGGTGTCGGAGATGAATAGCCTCAGAATTGCTTCATCCGATGTTGGATCGTTTTCATTGTCGCTCTCGTCACTTTCATCCTGGAGGCAAATACCCCGCTGAGCTCATGCTGCCCCTTCAACACGCAGCAGTCCAGCCTTTCGAAACCCGTTGATGATAGTGGATTTTTTGACAATGCTCCACGCTGTCAGGACCCACTGGCAGACTTGACCATAAGTTGCTCTTCGTATGCAGCCCGTTTTAGTGAAGGATTTCTCCCCACTTCTCATCCAAGACTCCCACTGAACAAGGAGCGCCACCTTAAATGCAAGATTTACACTGATGTCGAGTGGCTGCAAATACTTTGGGCCATCTGCTTTTCTTCCCTCTGAAAGCCTTTGTTGTCTATTTGCACTGAGTCAGTTCCTCACGCTGCTGTTTCCAACGTCATATCATCGACTCATTAAGGCCAAGCTCCCGTGCAGCAGCTCTCTTTCCTTTTCCAACAGCCAGATCGATCGCCTTCAACTTGAAAGCTGCATCATATGCATTTCTCCGTGTCTTTGCCATGATGAGGGTGACAAAATTACTACCGTAATCAGAATGATGGGAAGTTTGAGCGCGCTCGATTTACGTCACATTATGTGACGGTGCTCAGTTTTTTGGCGGCATGAATCTTGTGAAAGCGGGAAAAATCCATAAATTAGCTGCGTCATTGTATAAACCGCGAGGTTCAAAGCGTGGGAATAAAGTAGCGGCTTATAGTCCAGCAATTACGGTATTTATCATCCCAATTGCCCCCAGGATCTCCATCTCCCATGAGAGGGGCCTCTAACACCGTAGCCTTGAAGAGGCTCCTCTCATGGGCCTCACGCAGGCCCTGGAGGCATGGACAATAACAGGCAGTAGTACCAATCTGTGATGCATAGTTATGCAGTGAAAGGCAAAGACTATATTGGTTAACTATGGCTTTGGCAGTAGTAGAGTATGAGGGAGACCTTCACACATGACAGTCAGGACCTGCAGTAGAGCCAGCTACTGACCCCGCCCTGTGACTTTCCCTCCTTCTCCAGCTGCAGTAGTGTCATGGCTGACGTGTCCACTTCCTGCTCATCTTCCTCTTCAGCCCAGCAAGTCAGTGCCTGGCAGGGAAAAGAACATCCATAGTTACAGACCAACCTCACCTGGGCAACACAGCAGGACAATAAAGACTCATGTCCAAAGCCATAGGCTGCCTCTCTGTGTGTGGTACAGTAGCTACCTGCAGAAGCTCCAGAAAGAAGTCTCCAGGCATGTCACTGTCCATCTCAGCCAGCAGCTGGGCCAGACACTCCACCCTCCACTGCTCCCCAGACACCCTCTCATACAGAGCATCATCCTCATTACTGAGACATGCAGGGTAGAGGAGAGGAGGGGAGAGATACATGAAGGGAGACACTTCAAACATGTTTGAATAGTTTATAGTTTTGTCTTTCTATCCCTCCTTGGAATACTCCATAACATGACATGATTGGATAGGTGAATGTGTGGTTTCCACGACATTAGTTTCATCAATCCCAGTCACATCAGATCAGTGATTACCCCCCCCCCCCCCCCAAGGAAGAGAAGAATTTGGGACCAGTTATTGTGTGATGCTGAATAGGAAAGAGAGGACAGGGGGATACCTAGTCAGTTGTAGAACTGAATGCCTTCAACTGAAATGTGTCTTCCGCATTTAACCCAAACCCACTCACATGAGCAGGATCTCCTGACAGGGGGCGCTGTGGAGCACACATCATACAGGGAAAAGTTAGAAACTATCTAAAAAGCAGAGACCAATCCTTGACAAGATACATGTGAAACCATTGTTACATTGCTGAAGTGACCATCACAAACAGGGCATGTTGAGAAGTTCACAACTGGCAGCTTGCACAAGCACCCACACCAAGTAAATACCTAGAGTCATTTTCAGAGCAGTAAGGGCATTGATCGGCAGACTAATTAAAACAGTATTTTTCTGTAGCAGTGTCAATTTCCCTGACGCACAGAGCAAATCATTTTTATAGAAAAGGGAAATGGTAAGCAGCTGAAATCAGCTCTGCACACTATCAACAGTGGTGGTTATTTTTCAGTTATATAGCCTATATTATTTTCCTTTTTAACAAACCAACATAGGTGACTAATTAGACTGAACAAAAATATAAACGCAACATGCAACAATTTAAAAGATTTGACTAAGTTACAGTTCATAAGAAAATCAGTCAATTTAAAGACATTTATTACACCCTAATCTATGGATTTCACATGACTGGGAACACAGTCATGTGTTGTTCACAGATACCCTTCTTTTTTTTAAAGTAGGTGCGTGGATCAGAAAACCTTTCCGTATCTGGTGTGACCACCATGTGCATCATGCAGTGCATCTCCTTTGCATAGAGTTGATCAGGCTGTTGATTGTGGCCTGTGGAATGTTGTCCCACTCCTCTTCAATGGCTGTGCAAAGTTGCTGGATATTGGTGGGAACTGGAACACGCTGTCATACACGTCGATCGAGAGCATCCCAAACATGCTCAATGGGTGACATGTCTGGTGAGTATGCAGGCCATGGAAGAACTGGGACATTTTCAGCTTCCAGGAATTGTTTACAGATCCTTGCGCATGGGGCTGTGCATTATTCATGCTGAAACATGAGGTGATGGCGGCGGATGAATGGCAACAGTTCTGGTGGACATTTGTGTAGTCAGCAAGCCAATTGCACGCTCCCTCAAAACTTGAGACATCTGTGGCACTGTGTTGTGTGACAAAACTTAAGATTTTAGAGCGATTTTTATTGTCCCCAGCACAAGGTAATGATGATCATGCTTTTAATCAGCTTTTTGATATGCCACACCTGTCAAGTGGATGGATTATCTTGGCAAAGGAGAAATGCTCATTAACAGGGATGTAAACAAATTTTGTGAACAACATTGGAAAGAAATAAGCTTTTTGTGCATATGGAACATTTCTGTGATCTTTTATTTCAGCTCATGAAACATGGGACCAATTTACATGTTGCGTTTATATTTTTGTTCAGTGTAGTATTTTTTTCTCTCAGAGAAACTCCAGCACAGCATGCAATACATATATATCCCAACTAGAAGCAATGGATTGCAGGCAACATCCACACTGAGCTAATGGTTAGAGCTGCCACTTTCAAGGAGTAGGACACTAACCCGAATGCTTGTAAGAAATCACACTATGCCCTCCAACGGACCATCAAACAGGCAAAGAGTCAATGCAGGTCTAAGATCGAATCATACTACACCAGCTCTGACGCTCGTTGGACGTGGCAGGGCTTGCAAACTATCACGGATTACAAAGGGAAACCCAGCCGCAAGCTGCCCAGTGACGTGAGCCTACCAGTCAAGCTAAATGCCTTCTATGCTCGCTTTGACATAACTTTGAACCATGCGTGAGAGCACCAGTTGTTCCAAATGACTGTGTGATCATGCTCTCCATAGCCGATGTGAGTAAGACCTTTAAACAGGTTAACATTCCTCAAGGCCAGATGGATTACCAGGACATGCACTCAGAGCATGCGCTGACCAGCTGGCAAGTGTCTTCACTAAAACTTCCAACCTCTTCCTGACACTGTCTGTAATACACTACATGACCAAAGGTATGTGGACACCTGCTCGTCGAACATCTCATTCCAAAATCATTGGCATTAATACGGAGTTGGTCCCCCCTTTGCTGATATAACAGCCTCCACTCTTCTGGGAAGGCTTTCCACTAGATGTTGGAACATTGCTGCAGGGACTTGCTTCCATTCAGACACAAGAACTTTAGTGAGGTTGGGCACTGATGTTGGACGATTAGGCCAGGGCTCTGTGCAGGCCAGTCAAGTTCTTCCACACCGATCTAGACAAACCATTTCTGTATGGACTTCGCTTTATGCACAGAGGCATTGATCACCAACAATGATGAGACAGCCTATAGGAGGAGGTCAGAGACAACAACCTCTCCCTCAATGTCAGCCAGACAAAGGAGCTGATTGTGGACTACAGGAAACAAAGCGCTGAGCACACCCCCATTCACATCAACGGGGCTGTAGTGGAGCGGGTTGAGAGCTTCAGGTTCCTCGGTGTCCACATCACTAAGGATCATGGTCCAAAACGTCTTTCTTTTTCCCAAAGCAGTTAGCCCAAAACCACGCCCCGTTATTCAGAGGGGCATTCTACAACACTTTGATCGCTCTCCAAGTCCGGAAGTGAATATCACGTAGCTCAAAATTTCATCTTCCAAATACGGAAGTGAGTAGCACGAAATTTCAGTCACTGATAAATAACATTTGCCCTTGTATTTCAAGATTGAGTAACTTGAAAGATAGAAATGATTAGCTAATAAATATTTGACAAATTATGAATAATAAGCATATGCGTGTAACGGCTTTCTTTAGGTGAAGTAGAGGCGGACCAAAGTGCAGCGTGGTGGTTATTCATGTTCTTTAATTTATAAAGACACTACACATGAGATAACTAACAAAAACAACAAACGTGAGAAAACCTAAAACAGTCCCATCTGGTGCAAACACAAAGACAGGAACAATCACCCACAAACACACAGTGAAACCCAGTCTACCTAAGTATGATTCTCAATCAGAGACAACTAATGACACCTGCCTCTGATTGAGAACCATACTAGGCCGAAACATAGAAATACCCCAAAACATAGAAAAACAAACAGACTGCCCACCCAACTCACGCCCTGAGCATACTAAGTAAATACAAAACAAAGGAAATAAAGGTCAGAACGTGACAATGCGTTTACCTGATAATAGACTACTAATGATAATATAACAACTTTAAATACAGAGCTAGTAACGTTAAGTAGCCTAGCTTAAGTCAGCTGACCTTCAAATAAGGGAATTCCTCAGTATTCTCTGAGACATTTTTACAACTCATTGAAACTCTGAAAATAAATATATGGGCAAATGTTGTGTTGCGTGTTCGTTCATCCATTTCTCTCAACAGGCTGTGAGGCAATGCTGTCGCGAGCCAACAAACGCTAGCCAATGGAAGTGTAGTAGAACAACCCTCTGAATAACGAGGCGTGGTTTTGCTTAACTGCGTTGGGAAAAAGAAAGACACGGTCCAAACACTGAAAAGGCTGAAAAGGTTTGGCATGGGCCAGCAGATCCTCATAAAGTTCTACAGCTGCACCATTGAGAGTATTTTGATTGGCTGCATTACAGCTTCATATGGCAATTGTTTGGCATCCAACAGCAAGGCGTTACAGAGGGTAGTACGTACGGCCCAGTACATCACATAACTTTTCTATTATTTCTCTATTTTCTTTCTCTCTGCATTGTTGGGAAGGGCCCGTAAGTAAGCATTTCACTGCTAGTCCACCGTATGTGACAAATACAATTTGATTTGACTAACCTATCATCTGGCCACAGTAGTGGAGGGAGCTGAAGAGGGGATGACCAGGTATTGCTGGGTAAACTCTGGGAGGTCCTGCACCATGGTGAAAGCTGCCCTGGTGGCCACACGCTGGAACTTCTAAGATGTCAGCTTGTTTCTGAAGTGCAGGAGCTCCAGAATGTGACCATTATGAGCTAATATTATTACCAGACTGAACCTATCATGACTTTTATGCCGGTATCTATGGCAAGTTCAATTTCCACAAATCTTTTACAATATGACAGTTTTACATGGGGGCAAACCTGGCTGTAGTAGCTGTGTGGAGATAGAGACTGCTGAGGGCAGGCTGCTAGGATCCTGGCAATACTATCACATTTCCTCCGGTCCGACTCTCCTTCTGTTAGAGAGGGATGGAACAAATGGTGAACCTGCATTATTATAAAACAGGTAAGGATGACACTTATTGATAATTCAACACAAATGATAATGCCTAAGAGTTTGGTGGATATGTTTCTCTCCCTGCTCTGCACTTGATATTTCAGATCTTCTAAATGTTCCCTCCACGTCTCCAGCTCACCACTCCTGGATGGCGCACACCACAAACTGGACTCCATTGGGCTGCATCAGCCTCTCAGACAGCAGCTGCCCACACAGACACCTCAGACATGAGGAAGCCTGGCTCAGAGGGCTTCTACTGGCACCACTAGCACCAGGGCCTGGAGGAAGAGAGAGACATGAAGTATAAGACCATAACAGAACACAGACACAGCACCATAAACACATGAAAACCAAACATACTGATACATAATGGTGTACAGATACTTTACTGCACTGTGCTCTACGTGTTTAGGACCTCCTTGGAGCATAAGAAAGTATTTGATGACGATGGGCTAATAAACCTTTCCCGGAAGGCTTTGGAGAGCCTCCCTGCAGTTCTTGCGTTCCTTACTGCTGAGCTCCTATGTTTTTTTACAAGAGATCAAATGAAATCAGTCAGTGATGACAAGAAGACAGCTCATCATCAGCCTGCTTGCCAATAAAAATGTTGGACTTCATATGGCAAATAGGCTAAATGTGCATTTGTTTGTTCTAATTTTGCTAAAACCAGAGTATTTTCAATCTTCATGATATCTAGGACGATGTATAATAACATTCATATTCAACATGAAAAGGCCTGACCAGTGAATGACCTTCTCATCCTTAGTGGTGCATTTCTCAGGGCAGAGTGGGCAATTTCCCAGCTGGTATAGTGCTGCCATGACGTCTTCCAGGTGGCGAGTGAAGACCATGGTGGCCAGGGATGACAGCACAGAATAGCTCCACCAGAACAGTGGTGGTGGTCAGGAGACGGCGCTCAGGGACAATGGCCACATCCTGACGCAGCAACACTGTACATAGCCCATCTGTAAATAGCCCATCCAACTACCTCATCCCCATACTGTGTTTATTTATTTTGCTCCTTTGCACCCAAGTATCTCCACCTGCACATTCATCTTCTGCACATCTGCCACTCCCGTGTTTAATTGCTATATTGTAATTACCGCGCCACTATGGCCTATTTTATTGCCTTACCTCCCTTATCTTACCTCATTTGCACAAACTGTATATATCCTTCTTTTGTTTACTGTATTATTGACTATGTTTGTTTATTCCATGTGTAACTCTGTTGTTGTAGTATGTGTCAAACTGCTTTGCTTTATCTTGGCCAGGTCGCAGTTGGCCAGGTCGCAATGTAAAAAACACCTCCACCATCGCCGCAGCCTAGTGGTTAGAGCATTGGACTAGTAACCAAAAGGTTGCAAGTTCAAATCCCCGAGCTGACAAGGTCCAAATCTGTCGTTCTGCCCCTGAACAGACAGTTAACCCACTGTTCCTAGGCCGTCATTGAAAATAAGAATTTGTTCCTAACGACCTTGCCTAGTAAAATAAAGGTTAAAATAAAAAAGGATGGCTGCCATTTCATGGGTTCTTAACCAACAGTGCTATTTAGTTCATTTTTTGTAACTTATTTTTTACATAATGTTGCTGCTACTGTCTCTTATGAAAAGAGCTTCTGGAAATCAGAACAGCGATAACTCACCTTGAACTGGATGAAGAATTTCTCTTCAATGAGTCGGACAAGAGGGACTTACTCCAGACACCCGAACAGGCTCTCATAACTGTCATTCACAGGAGAAAAAGAGAAGAGGTATCGCGGAAAGAGATCGGGGTGACATGTGAGGATCCGCCGGCGAGTGGCTAATCAGCTGGATAATAAATTGGACGAACTAAAAGCACATATACCGTACCAAAGGGACATTAAAAACGGTAATATCTTATGTTTCACAGAGTCGTGACTGAACAACGACATGAATAACATACAGTTGGTGGGTTATACACTATCGGCAGGATAGAACAGCAGCCTCTGGTAAGACAAGGGGTGGCGGTCTATGTATATTTGTATATCCGATATCTAAGGAGGTCTCTAGGTTTTGCTCGCCTGAGGTGGAGTATCTTATGATAAGCTGTAGACCACACAATCTACCTAGTTTTCATCTGTATTTTTCATAGCTGTCTACAAACCACCACAGACCGATGCTGGCACTAAGACCACACTCAATGAGCTATATCCCACCATAAGCAAACAGGAAAATGCTCATCAAGAGGCAGCTCTCCTAGTGGCCGGGTAATTTAATGCAGGGAAACTTATTTCCTTTTTACCACATTTCTATCAGCATGTTAAATGTGCAACCAGAGGGGAAAAAAACTCTAGACCACCTTTACTCCACACACAGAGATGCGTACAAAGCTCTCCCTCGCCCTCCATTTGGCAAATCTGACCATAATTCTATCCTCCTGATTCTTGCTTACAAGCAAAAATTAAAGCAGGAAGCACCAGTGACTCGGTCAACAAAAAAGTGGTCAGATGATGCAAATGCTAAACTACAGGATTGTTTTGCTAGCACAGAGTGGAATATTTTGCGGTATTATTCCAATGGCATTGAGGAGTACACCACATCAGTCACTGGCTTCATCAATAAGTTCATTGATAACGTCCCCACAGTGACTGTACGTACATATCCCAACCAGAAGCCATGGATTACAGGCAAGCGCGAACCACTGCTTTTAATCAGGGCAAGGTGACTGGTAACATGACCGAATACAAACAGTGCAGCTATTCCCTCCGCAAGGCTATCAAACAAGCTAAGCGTCAGTATAGAGACAAAGTAGAATCTCAATTCAACGGCTCAGACACAAGAGGTATGTGGCAGGGTCTACAGTCAATCACGGACTACGAGAAGAAAACCAGCCCAGTCAAGGACCAGGATGTCTTGCTCCCAGGCAGACTAAATAACTTTTTTGCCTGCTTTGAGGACAATACAGTGCCACTGACACGGCCTGCAACGAAAACATGCGGACTCTCCTTCACTGCAGCCAAGGTGAGTAAGACATTTAAACGTGTTAACCCTCTCCAGGCTGCAGGCCCAGACGGCATCCCCAGCCGCGCCCTCAGAGCATGCGCAGACCAGCTGGCCGGTGTGTTTACGGACATATTCAATCAATCCCTATACCAGTCTGCTGTCCCCACATGCTTCAAGAGGGCCACCATTGTTCCTGTTCCCAAGAAAGCTAAGGTAACTGAGCTAAACGACTACCGCCCCGTAGCACTCACTTCCATCATCATGAAGTGCTTTGAGAGACTAGTCAAGGACCATATCACCTCCACCCTACCTGACACCCTAGACCCACTCCAATTTGCTTACCGCCCAAATAGGTCCATAGACGATGCAATCTCAACCACACTGCACACTGCCCTAACCCATCTGGACAAGAGGAATACCTATGTGAGAATGCTGTTCATCGACTACAGCTCGGCATTCAACACCATAGTACCCTCCAAGCTCGTCATCAAGCTCGAGACCCTGGGTCTCGACCCCGCCCTGTGCAACTGGGTACTGGACTTCCTGACGGGCCGCCCCCAGGTGGTGAGGGTAGGCAACAACATCTCCACCCCGCTGATCCTCAACACTGGGGCCCCACAAGGGTGCGTTCTGAGCCCTCTCCTGTACTCCCTGTTCACCCACGACTGCGTGGCCACGCACGCCTCCAACTCAATCATCAAGTTTGCGGACGACACAACAGTGGTAGGCTTGATTACCAACAACGACGAGACGGCCTACAGGGAGGAGGTGAGGGCCCTCGGAGTGTGGTGTCAGGAAAATAACCTCACACTCAACATCAACAAAACTAAGGAGATGATTGTGGACTTCAGGAAACAGCAGAGGGAACACCCCCATATTCACATCGATGGAACAGTAGTGGAGAGGGTAGTAAGTTTTAAGTTCCTCGGCATACACATCACAGACAAACTGAATTGGTCCACTCACACAGACAGCATCGTGAAGAAGGCGCAGCAGCGCCTCTTCAACCTCAGGAGGCTGAAGAAATTCGGCTTGTCACCAAAAGCACTCACAAACTTCTACAGATGCACAATCGAGAGCATCCTGGCGGAATGTATCACCGCCTGGTGCGGCAACTGCTCCGCCCACAACCGTAAGGCTCTCCAGAGGGTAGTGAAGTCTGCACAACGCATCACCGGGGGCAAACTACCTGCCCTCCAGGACACCTACACCACCCGATGTTACAGGAAGGCCATAAAGATCATCAAGGACAACAACCACCCGAGCCACTGCCTGTTCACCCCGCTATCATCCAGAAGGCGAGGTCAGTACAGGTGCATCAAAGCTGGGACCGAGAGACTGAAAAACAGCTTCTATCTCAAGGCCATCAGACTGTTAAACAGCCACCACTAACATTGAGTGGCTGCTGCCAACACACTGACACTGACTCAACTCCAGCCACTTTAATAATGGGAATTGATGGGAAATGATGTAAAATATATCACTAGCCACTTTAAACAATGCTACCTAATATAATGTTACATACCCTACATTATTCATCTCATATGCATACGTATATACTGTACTCTATATCATCTACTGCATCCTTACGTAATACATGTATCACTAGCCACTTGGAATTGTTAGTTAGATTACTTGTTGGTTATTACTGCATTGTCGGAACTAGAAGCACAAGCATTTCGCTACACTCGCATTAACATCTGCTAACCATGTGTATGTGACAAATACAATTTTATTTTATTTTATTTTATTTGACATCCGCACTGAGCTAAAGTAGAGCTTCCGCTTTCAAGGAGCGGGACTCTAACCCGGAAGCTTATAAGAAATTCCTCTATGCCCTCCGACGAACCACCAAACAAGCAAAGCATCAATACAGGACAAAGATCGAATCGTACTACACCGGCTCTGACGCTCGTTGGATGTGGCAGGGCTTGCAAACTATTACAGACTACAAAGGGAAGCACAGCCAAGAGCTGCCTAGTGACACGAGCCTACCAGACAAGCAAAATTACTTATATACTTGCTTCGAGGCAAGTAACACTGAAACATGCATGAGAGCATCAGCTGTTCTGGACGACTGTGTGATCCCGCTCTCCGCAGCCGATGTAAGTAAGACATTTAAACAGGTCAACATTTTACAAGGCCGCATGGCCAGACGGATTACCAGGACATATACTCCGAGCATGCGCTGACCAATTGGCAAGTGTCTTCACTGACATTAATCAACCTCTCCCTGTCTGAGTCTGTAATACAAATATGTTTCAAGCAGACCACCATAGTCCCTGTGCCCAAGAACACTAAGATAACCTGCCTATATGACTACCGACCCGTAGCACTCACGTCTGTAGCCATGAAGTGCTTTGAAAGACTGGTCATGGCTCACATCAACACTATTATCCCAGAAACCCTAGACCCACTCCAAAGAACACCTATATGAGAATGCTATTCATTGACTACAGCTCAGCGTTCCAACACCATATTGCCCTCAAAGCTCATCACTAAGCTAAGGACCCTGGCACTAAACACCTCCCTCTGCAACTGGATCCTGGACTTCCTGACGGGCCGCCCAGGTGGTAAGGGTAGGTAACAACACATCCGCCACGCTGATCCTGAACATGGGGGCCCCTCAGGGGTGCGTGCTCAGTCCCCTCCTGTACTCACTTCACTCATGACTGCACTGCCAGGCACGACTCCAGCATGATCACCAACAACGACGAGACAGCATATATGGAGGAGGTCAGAGACCTGGCCGTGTGGTGCCAGGACAACAACCTCTCCCTTAACGTTTTTACAAAGCTAACTAGTCACAGCTCTTTTTCTTCTGACATGGATAAATGTAAATGTAGCGTTGGGGTAGACAGCTTCCCTTATTCATATGTGGCTTAGCTAGCTAGCTAACACTGTACACAAACAGTACCAGTCAAAGGTTTGGACACCTACGCATTCATTTTTACTATTTTCTAGAATAATATAATAATAGTGAAGACATCAAAACTATGAAATAACACATGGGATCATAAAGTAACCAAATAAGTGTTAAACAAATCAAAAATATATTTTAGATTCTTCAAAGTAGCCACCCTTTGCCTTGATGACAGCTTTGCAAACTCTTTGCATTCTCTCAACAAGCTTCATGAGGAATGCTTTTCCAATAGTCTTGAAGCATTTCCCACATATGCTGAGCACTTGTTGGCTGCTTGTCCTTCCCTCTGCGGTCCAACTCATTCCAAACCATCTCAATTGGGTTGAGGTCGGGTGATTGTGGAGGCCAGGTCATCTGATGCAGCACTCCATCACTCTACTTCTTGGTCAAATAGCCCTTACACAGCCTGGAGGTGTGTTGGGTTGTTGTCCTATTGAAAAACAAATGAGAGTCCCACTAACTGCAAACCAGATGGGATTGCATATCGCTGCAGAATGCTGTGGTAGCTATGCTGGTTAAGTGTGCCTTGAATTTTAAGTTAATCACTGACAGTGTCACCAGCAAAGCACCCCCACACCATCACACCTCCTTCTCCATGCTTCACGATGGGAATCACACACAGCAGAAATCATCCGTTCACCTACTCTGCATCTCACAAAGGCACAGCGGATGGAACAAAACATATCAAATTTGGACTCATCAGACCAAAGGACAGATTTCCACTAGTCTAATGTCCATTGCTCGTGTTTCTTGTCCCAAGCAAGTCTCTTCTTCTTATTGGTGTCCTTTAGTAGTGTTTTCTTTACAGCAATTCGACCATGAAGGCCTGATTCATGCAGTCTCCTCTGAACAGTTGATTTTAAGATGTGTCTGTTACTTGAAATCTGTGAAGCATTTACTTGGGTAAATGCTGCAATTTCTGAGACTGGTAACTCTAATGAACTAATTCTCTGCAGCAGAGGTAACTCTGGCTCTTTCTTTCCTGTGGCGGTCCTTATGAGAGCCAGTTTCATCATAGCGCTTGATGGTTTTTGCGACTGCACTTGAAAAAACTTTCAAAGTTCTTGAAATGTTCTGCATTGACTGACCTTCATGTCTTAAAGTAATGATGGACTGTCGTGTCTCTTTGCATATTTGAGCTGTCCTTGCCATAATATGGACTTGGTCTTTTACCAATAAGGCTATCTTCTGTGTACCACCCCGACCTTGTCACAACACAATTGATTGGCTCAAACGCATTAAGGAAAGACATTCCACAAATAAACTTTTAAAAAGGCACACATGTTAATTGAAATGCATTCCTGGTGACTACCTCATGAAGCTGGTTGAGAGAATGCCAACAATGTGCAAAGCTGTCATCAAGGCAAAGGGTGGCTACTTTGAAGAATCTAAAATATATTTTGATTTGTTTAACACTTTTTTGGTTACTACATGATTCCATATGTGCTATTTCATCGTTTTGATGTATTTACTATTATTCTACAATGTAGAAAAGAGTACAAAATAAAGAAAAACCTTGTAATGATTAAGTGTGTCCAAACATTTGACTGGTACTGTACATAATAATGATGAGCGTCTTTCGCTAAATCACACTGAATATTAACTTACCTCCGAGAGGTTTAGTGAGAACACTACGTGCAGGCAGTATGGCATATTTATGTTTTATCTTTCTTTAGCAGAGGTCCTGTACCGTTTTTATTTCAAGACCTGATTATCTTTTGTAGCCATGCTGCTAAAAACACGTCGCCGAAATTTTACAGACTTTTCATGTGGGTAGTTCAGGAGTGGATCCGATTGGTTATAATTTAATAGATCTGAAAACAGAAGATACCCGTAAAGAATTGGCGGACGCCTTCAAGCAATTCATCTGCGCTCATTCTCAAATCGTTATAAAAATCTCAATAGTAAATTGTTGGCTCATGTAATAACGAAGGCTGTCTTGATGTTGCTTTTTAAATAACCTTAGTATATATTATAACCCCGAAGATTTATCCACCTTTAATCATTTAGGTTGGCCTAAATAAAGCATGATCGGCAGATATTTCATTAGTAATCTTTATTAAGGAAACAACAATAACATTTCATAAATTCTGCTACATTTCTATAAATTCATCACCCACGTACAATTTGTCAAAATCAATACCGATAAATAGCCTAATCAAACGATTTTTATAGTATACTGCGTTAAATGCGCAGAAAATTCGAATATTTACCATTTCCAATTTCAACAGAGGCAGCTATCTAAAATGTTTGATTGTGTTGATGGGAAAACAGGAACAGAAGAACACATTGATGTTGAAAGGAATAGGCCTAATAACAAAAGTCACCAAAAAACAACGATAAATAAATAGCTTGAGAACATAGTTCAATAAATAGTTAGTCTCTGAAACCCAGACCTATGAGCAACAGCCGGAACATTGGTACATTGTGGGAGGAAACCCGTCTGCCGAGACTAATAAATAGTTAATAGATCATCAAATAAATACAACCTTGCAACACAAGTACTACATTAATGTACCTAAGAGTGTCATGTAAAAATCCATGTATTCTCGATAGCTTCGTATCCATAAGCATAGTGGTATACTTTCAATAACTTAAGTGCATTTTAAAACAAACACAACAAAATGTGAAACATGTCACTACAGTTTGTCTAAAAAAATTCCTCTATGAGAGGCACTTAATATGTCCTAGCCTTAACGCAGGTGCAGGCAATAGGCACTTTAATATAATGTGAGCTGAATGAATATTTTCCTGGGTCGGTCGTGCACTCGGTCTTCATCAAAACCATCTGGGATTGCACTACAGGCACAGAGTTATATCCATAATCTTCGTATTCGGCCCCGTGATGTCCGTGCCCTTTGACGATGATACATCCCGTGCATAGACATTCAGCAACAACAATCTTCTCAGGGAATCGTCCCTCCTTGCTATCGATGCTGTGGGAAAAGTCACATTCCAATTAATCAATTAGCCAATTAATCAATTAATAATGCCATACGAAAATGTATTTTCTTTCCTAGCCATATGTCATGCACATTGACTCAAATTATATTATTGTCCGAATGAGAATACTATGGCTGCATGAGTAAAATTGTAGCCTCGTACGAACCATCCTGATCTCGGAGCTCACATTCTTTGATCACGTTCTGTGTCGAAACAGAATATGAGTTCGCGAGATCATGATGGTTCGTACGAGGCTATAAAATGTTAGACCTATCCAGAAAGTATTTACTTCGAGTAGAAAGAGATGCCTTACCTGTACCGCCAGGGGGAGACAGAACGGTTGTTGTAGTCTACTGACTGTGAATGAAGCACAGCAGGGCAGGTCTTCTTCGTACCCAGCTTGTGATACTGCGTTTCATCAATATGACTGTCTTTCAGGTACCGGTTTCGACGCAAGATCTTAAGAGCTCCATCCTCCAGTTCTTCTGCACTGAAGCATCCCTTATGCTTGTGTGCCTCTGATGCCAAAGTCAATTTATCAATAAAAAGTCCAAGTAAAAGTAGAGTCTGCAAAGGAGTGAAATAAATGAATACAAACGAACAAACACCATTAATAAATTACCATTTGAATAAAAACCAATCCAAAATGATGGATCAAAACGTAATCCAACATTCATTCAGGTGTAGTTAAATTTCAAACAATCAGGGCAGTCAAACTCTCACTTACCTGCATAATCTTGAATAGACCTGGCATTTTCTAATATCAAATATATATTTGTTAGTAGAGGAGCCCAAGTGCTTATGCTCTGTTTTGTGCCATAATGCCAGTGATCCTACAATTTATAGCGGATGTACCTGGTTGGGGAAATCCGTATGTAGGAGGAAATGGAAATCACTATATTCAGTTCCCAGCTTCCTCTTTCCTACAGTGAGTGTCCCCACTGTCAGGACTTGGCTTGTGTTTACATCAACATTACATCACCTGTTATTATATTCATCTATATGAGCTTGTGTACACCTATACATACTTATTCATATTGATTTTATTAGCTGCTATAATCAATATATTGACCATAGGCATACTGTCAGACAGCTTCCATCCAGTAATCTTACTGATATGTTTCCATAGTCAAGACAGAAGCTAGGAATTATGAAGAAATGACACAAAACGGTTCATTTATACACACACGGATAAAATAGATCAAATCTGAATCCATAAAATAAATGTAGCCTAATTTTGGCCTATCCTACTACACCTTTTCAGTTTTCTACCAATAATAAATGTAACCACATACTGTATGCTAAAACTTTCAGAGGGAAAAAAACTGTAAATATATTTTTTCATGTTAAATTCAGCATGATAAACGAAGGATGATGATTGATGAATTCTTATTATAGTATATTTAGCTCATTCACTTGACAACCTCATCAGCCTTCCTACAAGGTGAACACTTTCTCCTGCAGCCTGGATCGTCCCACTCTGATGCAAACAATGGTGTCATCACAATAGCCTCATCTCTCCCTGCCCCTCCTAGTCGTACCCTTACTGAACAAAGAGTATTTTTCATGTTTTTCCTGATTGAAACATTTCCAACATAGTTGGTTCCAGAAATACAAGTCAGTTACAAAGAAAGCAGATAAGGTGTGATAGCTGGGCAAACCAGTAAGTATGCCTTATCAGTGCATTATAACGACAAACATCACGTGAGATTGTCAAAATGACAGGTATCCTCACCATCAAGCCAGTACACAGGCAAAGAGACATCTGTAAAGAACGCCACATGGCTTCAATAAACTGTCAGAAGATAACATGCCTCATTATAAATAGGTATTTTTCTTTGTGATGAAGAAGTTCCCCCCCATCTGTAAGCTAATGAGCTGTCAGGGTATGGGACTTTTAGTATGCAGAATAATCAGACTGTATGCAGATAAAGTAGTAGAGCATGTGTTTTAATATTTTCTGGTTATGTTGAAACAGACCCTAGACTATTAGTCTGCTTACTGATTAACATGTCTGAGAGATATACATTAACATCTGCCACTCTGGAGATGGCTCAGTGAAAACTGAGATGAGTCCAATAAGGGCAAGTACCATGAACTTTCCAATGATCAAATCCCTGCCCCGAAGAACAAACACACTAAATCAGTAGGACTTGTACCATTGACCAGCTTAGCTGGGCTCATATTTCCACCTCACTAACGTTAAATCAATATCATCACGTCTTCTATCACATTTGCCTCCAGTCTCTTTTCCAGAGTAATTGCCTGGAGCCTCAGCCCAGCCATTGACTGCCAGTGGAAAAGCACCAAATATCATTGGTTAATCCGAATGCATCTGTGATGTCCTTGCCCCACCCTAGAAAGCATGTGTCCTGCCCATTATTATTCATAAGATCTGCAGTAATCATGTGAAAGCCTTGTTTTTCAAATTATATTTGGTAGTGAAAATGTACATCAACATGCAATACATTGCGCTTCATCTCCTGTGAAGAACAAGAGAAAACAAGTGATTGATGGAGCCATGTATCCAATTAATATAGGATTGGGGAGAGTGAAATTATGGAGAAGGAACAGACACACGACAGATGGTTTCTCTTTATCAAAATAGTTTATTTAGAAGCCTTTTGTCACAAAAGCAAGACGCTCCTTATCCTCCGGTGTCCCCAACCATCTCTCATACTCTGTCAACTAAAAATGTGAGAAAAATAAAACACAGTAAATTACTTGAGAAGAGCTAGAGATTTTTTGGGGTAGATTAAAAAAGCAATACTTCACATCACTATCAATTTGTTCTCTACAATCATACACTTGAAAAAAATGGGTGCTTGTCAAATGCTCACAATTATTGTACACGGTATGTAAAATGAACACTGCAAGAGAACACAGAGCACAGGCCTAGAACAGGAGAAGTCATTGGTTAAGACATAACCACCATGAACAAGAGGTCCTGTGAGCGTGTTTCTCATTCTGAATGAATGCAGACGAAATGTTTGTACAGAGAACCAGTTGGGAGACTAGAGGCAGTTTCCAGGATCTTCAGAACGGAAGAAATGGGGCAAGACCAGCACTCGACCCAACAGAAAGAAAAAAAGACATGAGATAAGAGACAGTAAAAGGGGCAGACAGAGAGAAACAGTGTGGATCAAAAGTATATAAATTCACCTTATCAATGAGACACGATGGGAAGATTGTTCCTTCTCACTAAATAGACAACAGTGAGCAACAGTGACACCCTGCTACTACTTCTTTTCAGCACTGTAAAACCTTTTAGACAACCTCTCTCTGAGGGCAAACAAGCAGAAATGTTTTGGCAGCCATTTTGTTCAGTAACAATTACACAATGGCCTTTACATTTAGGGACAGACACCTTTTTTACATTTCCAGAGAATGCTAGGCTTCTTGACAGGTATTGGTGACTTATGTCCCTTGATGCTTGATGTTGCCTGGGCGACTTGGGTAGGCAGGCAGGCAGGGTGAGGGTTATTTCCCTGGGATCTTGGCCCTCTTGCGGGCGATGGCATCCTCAACAGCTTTGAGCTGCTTCAGCAGTTCCTCACGGCGAGACAGTGTGCTGCTAGGCTTGCCGGAGCCTGAGCCCGGGCCGCCTGGGGGCTGTTTGCCTGAGCCCGAGGACAACACCCCTGGACCTTTGCCAGACGACTTTGGTGGTGGGGACAGAGGACGTTTTCTAAAGAGAGAAATGACATGATTGGGCTTAGTGCCACATGCCTATGACAATTTACAAGGGTTATCATGGGGATTAATCTACCTGTATAGAGAGGGTGCAAGTAGATGTATAAATAGTGACGACAGGGTCACATGCCCTGTGTATTGGTGTATATCATATACTTCTGGGGCTTCCACTTTTGTGACTTGTTCCACATTCAAAACAAAGGCTTGTGGTTGCTCTAACATCCTAAAATGACATCACTACTGCAGTGAAGGGCAGCACCAACAAAGAGGCGTCAGATTGGGGTTGTGTGTGTAGTTTTGGACAAGAAGCAGCAGAGGGCACCTACCTTTCTCCCGGTGGTGGCATGGGGCGAGGGCCCTGGCCTCTGGGCCGGTCCATTCTAGGAGAGAGTGGGGGCCGTCCAGGCATCCTCCTGTCACCACGACCTGTAGGACATTGATGGGAAGTTGATTACATACAGCAGGGAATTGTGGCCTCAGATGAATGACTTGGTTCAACACAGACAAAGCATATAGAAAGAACAGATAATGCAGCCTACGGTAAGGTTTCTCTGGTAGTTGGATTTCCACATCTGGTATAACCAAACCACGTGTGTGTGTGAGTTCCTTGGGAAGAACACATTATTAATGTCAGACTAAGCGTTTTCTGAACAGTTTGAGGCCCTCACCTCTCTCAGGAGACAATGCTATCCTCTTGCTGAGTGGAGAGGTCGGCCTGTCCTTGTCTGAAGGCATGTATCGCTTCCTGTTACCCCGCTCTGCCTGCTGCTACAGAGTGAGAGAGCGATACATTGTTACGAGTCAGACAGTTCACAAGCAACAAATGCAAAATACAGTACATTAAAATGAGATAAAATCACATTTGCTCAATATTCAATGGTGGCATTTAAATAATGTGTGTATATACACACTGAAACAATATCAGCGATACCAAAAGTATGGTATACAGAAGCTTTATATTAGTACTAGTATCTAGTTATTCTTTTTAAATTTATTTTTTTACCCCATTTTCTCCCCAATTTCATGGTATCCAATTGTTTTTTAGTAGCTACTATCTTGTCTCATCGCTACAACTCCCGTACGGGCTCGGGAGAGACCAAGGTTGAAAGTCATGCGTCCGGCCCGCCACAGGAGTCGCTGGTGCGCGATGAGACAAGGATTTCCCTAACGGCCAAACCCTCCCTAACCTGGACGACGCTAGGCCAATTGTGCGTCGCTCCACGGACCTCCCGGTTTCGGGCGGTTACGACAGAGCTTGGGCGCGAACCCAGAGTCTCTGGTGGCACAGCTGGCGCTGCAGTACAGCACCCTTAACCACTGCGCCACCCGGGAGGCCCACTATCTAGTTATTCAGTCTGACTGATAAGAGTATGAGGAAGTCAGACACTTATCACATTGACTGTCCAACCTCTCCTTCGCACAAAGATACTCAGACCTCTAAACTCTAATGCCATTAGTGTCACAGGGTGTCATATCAGTGTCACTTGTATCTAAATGAATGTTGTCACGATACCAGTATAGCAATCCTACAATGACAGATATTCCTTGGCAAAAAGAAAACACGAAGCAGAGTGAACTCTGTGGTCATTTAAAACATACATTTGTAAAATAGTGTGTGCTATAGCTTGCAAAATAAATAAATGTGACTCTGGGTGGCAACATAAGGCTGTTTTTTTCCAACATGAACATAATTTCTGTCGATACTAGTCTCGGGACAACACTAATCCACATATTTTTCCATAGTAATTCAGAGACTCAGTCTATTTGAGTTGAGAGCAGTTGACTTTCAACAGTAAATCCAGCAGCGGTCACCTTGTTGAGAAGCGTGAGTTTGATGTCTTTGTGCTGGCCATAGCCTCCAGGGGCTCCCATGGGGGGTCCGTGGGGCGGGTGCATGGGGTGGCCACCAGGACCGTGCCCCCCTGGACCGTGCCCCCTGCTGCCAGGCCCAGATCTGGGCATGGGGCCGTGGGTGTGTCTATGAGGGAGGCCTGAGGTATCAATCTTCCTCCGGTCCTCTCTGGGGGGATGGGGCTCATCTTTCTTAGTGGGCTTCCCTGTGGAGAGCAGACAGTATACATCACTAACATACAACCCATAGAACCACCAGATGCTGTCATTCTGTGATGACACGTCAACCACAATACAATCCAGAGTGAATTGCAGAGTCTATGACAAAAGCCTAACTGCTACCTTTGTCCTTGTTGGGACCCCTGTCCCGTGGCGGGACCCTCTCCTTGCGGGCATGGGGCTGTCCGGGGGTGGGGGATTGGGAACTGGCTGACGACACAGGGCTGGCCAGGTCAGCGTACATGTCATCGGAGTCAGCGCTCCTCACTGAGCTGCTGCTGGAGGCCGAGGACACACTAGACACACTGCTCACACTCAGAGACCTAAACAGGGACCACACAGGCCACAGGGAGAGAGTCACAAAAACCTGCACACAAACTAACTCAGGCTGAAGGAAATATTGACAGAATATCGACATTTGTAGTGTTTTTTTAAATGTATTTAAGCATGACTAAAACACCCAAGAACAGAAGGTGGTGACTGAGTGGGTGGTGGGGCAAAATGGGGGAGAAATCAATCAAACGGATGAATCACGGTTAAGATAAATGAAGAGAGGAGCAGGTGTACAAGCCAGGGTAATATAAATGGCAGATATAAAATGGCATAGTACCTGGATTTTCTAGGTAGTTGACCAGTGGATAAACAGCAAAGAAAAACAAGAGAGCAGGTATTCAATACATTTCAAAGTGGTACCTGCATCAAATCAAATCAAATTTGATATGCTACATGCACCGAATACAAACAGGTGTAGACCTTACCGTGAAATGCTTAGTTACAAGCCCTTACTCTACAATGTGGTTCAAGAAAAATAGTTTAAAAAATATTTACTAAATAAACTAAAATAATAATAAAAGTTGAAAAATGTATTTAAAAAAAAAGTTCCAATAAAATAATAACGAGGCTATATACAGGGGGTACCAGCACCAAGTCAATAACTCCTTTCTGTGGCAAAATTCTCTTAACTGTCAGCTTCTAAAGCAGTGTAGTGGAAGTGGGATCGATTCATCCTACCTGGATTTCTTGGACCCAGAGCGTGAGACGGAGGCAGAGGAGGAGCGCGATCTGGAGCGAGAGCTGGAGCCAGAGTAACTACTGCCGCTCACACTGCCACTGACTGTCCGCCTAAACAGGGGAATAGAGTGAGAGGAGAGAGAAAGATCAACATATTTCAGTGAGCGAAGATATCATCATACTTTTAATAGTAGAATGTACATCACAGTAACAACGTGTCAGTCCAATTGATCCTCAACACTGGAGCTCCACAGGGGTGCGTGCTCAGTCCCCTCCTGTACTCCATGGCCATTCTCTGTTTATCATATATGCATAGTCACTTTAACTATACATTCATGTACATACTACCTCAATTGGGCCGACCAACCAACGCTCCCGCACATTGACTAACCAGGCTATCTGCATTGTGACCCGCCACCCATCACCCACCAACCCCTCTTTTACGCTACTGCTACTCTGTTCATCATATATGCATTAGAGGTCGACCGATTAATTGGAATGGCTGATTAATTAGGGCCTATTTCAAGTTTTCATAACAATTGGAAATAAGTATTTTTGGACGCCGATTTTGCCTATTTTTCTTTTTACACCTTTATTTAACTAGGCAAGTCAGATAAGAACACATTCTTATTTTCAATGACGGCCTAGGAACGGTGGGTTAACTGCCTTGTTCAGGAGGCAGAACGACAGATTTTTACCTTGTCAGCTCAGGGATTCAATCTTGCAACCTTACGGTTAACTAGTCCAACGCTCTAACCACCTGCCTCACGAGGAGTCTGCCTGTTGCGCGAATGCAGTAAGAAGCCAAGGTAAGTTGCTAGCTAGCATTAAACTTATCTTATAAAAAACAATCAATCATCATCACTAGTTATAACTACACATGGTTGATGATATTACTAGTTTATCTAGCGTGTCCTGCGTTGCATATAATCGATGCAGTGCGCATTCGCGAAAAAGGACTGTCGTTGCTCCAACGTATACCTAACGATAAACATCTATGCCTTTCTAAAAAATCAATACAAAGTAGTATAT
This sequence comes from Oncorhynchus nerka, assembly GCF_034236695.1. Taxonomy (NCBI): domain Eukaryota; kingdom Metazoa; phylum Chordata; class Actinopteri; order Salmoniformes; family Salmonidae; genus Oncorhynchus; species Oncorhynchus nerka. The sequence goes on along the minus strand of NC_088420.1, from coordinate 28,435,705 downwards.
ATTTTTAAAGCTGCATATTTAGCTAAAAGAAATCCAGGTTAGCAGGCAATATTAACCAGGTGAAATTGTGTCACTTCTCTTGCGTTCATTGCACGCAGAGTCAAGGTATATGCAACAGTTTGGGCCGCCTGGCTCATTGCGAACTAATTTGCCAGAATTGTATGCAATTATGACATAACATTGAAGGTTGTGCAATGTAACATCAATGTTTAGACTTAGGGATGCCACCCGTTAGATAATATACGGAACAGATCCGTATTTCACCAAAATAATTAACTTTTTGTTTTCGAAATGATAGTTTCCGGATTTGACCAGATTAATGACCTAAGGTTCCTATTTCTGTGTGTTATTATGTTATAATTAAGTCTATGAATTGATATTTGATAGAGCAGTCTGACTGAGCGGTGGTAGGCAGCAGCAGGCTCGTAAACATTCATTCAAACAGCATTCATTCAAACAGCATTCATTCAAACAAACTTCCGTGCGTTTTACCAGCAGCTCTTCGAAGTGCTTCAAGCATTGCACTGTTTATGACTTCAAGCCAATCAACTCCCGAGATTAGGCTGGTGTAACCGATGTGAAATGGCTAGCTAATTAGCGGGGTGGGCGCTAATAGCGTTTCAATGCTTCGAGGGTGGCTGTTGTCGATGTGTTCCTGGTTCGAGCACAGGTAGGAGCGAGGAGAGATGGAAGCTATACTGTTACACTGGCAATACTAAAGTACCTGTAAGAACATCCAATAGTTAAAGGTTAATGAAATACAAATCGTATAGAGAGAAATGGTCCTATAATTCAACAACCTAAAACTTCTTACCTGGGAATATTGAAGACTCATGTTCAAAGGAAACACCAGCTTTCATATGTTCTCATGTTCTGAGCAAGGAACTTAAACATTAGCTTTCTCACCTGAAACCCCACCTCTTTAAGGAATACCTAGGATAGGATAAAGTAATCCTTCTCACCCCCCTTAAAAGATTTAGATGCACTATTGTAAAGTGGCTGTTCCACTGGATGTCATAAGGTGAACGCACCAATTTGTAAGTCGCTCTGGATAAGAGCGTCTGCTAAATGACTTAAATGTAAATGTTAGATGGCACATATTGCACTTTTACTTTCTTCTCCAACACTTTGTTTTTGCATTACTTAAAACCAAATTGAACATGTTTCATTATTTATTTGAGGCTAAATAGATTTTATTGATGTATTATATTAAGTTAAAATATGTGTTCATTCAGTATCATTGTAATTGTCATTATTACAAATAAATAAAATACTTTTAAAAATGTCTTTTTAAACCGGCCGGTATCGGCTTTTTTTGGTCCTCCAATAATCGGTATCGCCGTTGAAAAATCATAATCGGTCGACCTCTAATATGCATATTCACTTTAACCATATCTACATGTACATACTACCTCAATCAGCCTGACTAACCGGTGTCTGAATGTAGCCCCGCTACTGTATATAGCCTGTCTTTTTACTGTTGTTTTATTTCTTTACTTACCGATTGTTCAGCTAACACCCTTTTTGCACTATTGGGGAGAGCCTGTAAGTAAGCATTTAACTCTAAGTTCTACCTACACCTGTTGTATTCGGCGCACGTGACAAATAAACTTTGATTTGATTGCATACTTGGCAAGACATTTTAGGTCACATTCATATAACTGAAAACAAACTGTTGTCCCTGCAGTGGAGTAGAGTGCTGCATCACAGATGAAGGGAGATTTCCCTCAGAGCAGGAACAACAGCTGTGTTCATTTGACGCCACTAACATCAAGTCACGTCGTGACTGACGATACAAGTTCACCTGAGAGGAAAACCTACAACAGTCTTCAAGTCCTACTCTTCTTGCCAAGGGAAACTCCCAGCGGCACCTCAGGCGTCATCGTGCCAGTCAGCTGTGAACATTCATCTCTGAGTGACAGCATCTTTTGTTGAAAATAATTAGTCAGGTTGTGTCTGAGCTATGTGGTAACACTAAAAGCATCTAACACCCATTGAAATAATTTATTGACAGCCCTTAAGATGCACGCACATCAATCTTGTGCCCGTCTTACTTCCTACACTTTTGCCTGCTCCTGTGACATGGATAACTGGTGAGCAGTGCCAAAGTCAATATTCAAATCACCATTTCATACAACGGATGGGCTTTAACATCAAAAGTTAATAGAATGTGCAAATGTTTGTACTTCACTACTTTCCACACCATCCCTCCATGTTTCAATCACATGAACACTCTAAAAAGAGATAGAAAGTAAAGCATTCATACATTATTCAAAATGTATCCATGGTATGAAATGACGTTATGGTTCATGTTCCACTAAAGGAAAAGTGTTGAGGGAAAAGTGTTGAGGGAAAAGGGTTGAGGGAAAAGTGTTGAGGAAAAGTGTTAGTTTCATTAACTATGAATCATTGCTGAACAAAATGACTTACATAAACATGCAATCAAGTCAATAAATTAACATTTTACAGGGGAGCACAATGCATCTTTAGAGCTGCAGGACCCCCGGCCAACAGGTTTTACATGAGATTTTCCACAGGGAGAACCACGCCACCCACACAGCGTGAGCCTAGTGCATTCTACCCATGCAGGCAGAGAAACCACAGCCAGTGGCTCGCCCCCTCGCTGTCCTTTCCTACCCTTTTACTGTCCTTTCCCTGACCACAGCACCAGCCCTGGGTTCTTCCCCATGCAGGCCCAGACATGGCCGTCAGCTGAACCAGAGATAGAGGATAGTTCTTTCACCAACACACAGTCCTGCTGCTGGAATAGGCCCCTGCTGATGCAAATCTACCTGCCATACAAAGTGGCTTTGTGAGCTGAGGGATACTCGTCGTGCAATTTCAATAAAAAACCCACACACACACACAAATATGCCTGGTATTAGGCCTACCTGTGACATACTACCTGAAAATAAGGTTAACAATGTGATTTGCAAAATATTAAAATGTGAACCGGTTAAGTCTCAAGTTAGTGGAGCTGCAATAGAGTTCACTGCAATAATTTTAGAAAAGACAGATGGGAAAAAATTGTCTCTCCTTGATTTGTGGCAATATTTTGTACAATCATTACACCATGGTATTAGGGATGGGAACAGTTAATTGAATAATCAAACGGACGTTAGTATTGGATTACTTAAGTGAGTGTTCATTAAAAAATATATAATTGTAGGCCTATTTTAACAATGAAACAGCTGTCTAAATTAAATAAAATTATACTTGTGACATTGTTAGCTACAAGGATATATACCATGACACTTAATTCTTAATTGAATAAAACACAATGTAGCTTTTATAACGTTGAGCTACTGTTGCACATTTAGCCCTCCAGTCCTCCCTAATATCGGTACACTTCAAACAGTTTCCATAAAACCCGAAACAGATCAATGCAAAACACACACCAGAAAATGTGAAAATCAGAATTCTCTTTCACTTTTGCTGTTAGCCAAAACTAGCGTAGAAAAGCAGTCTGTCCTCTGTTTACCACTGCCATGTGCATTTGTGTCATTTTGATTGGTCAAGAGCATTTTATTTGTGTGTTGCATTTGGACTACCCGCATATACAAACAAATGTCATGATATCATTTGAATAGTAAAATAATTTCAAATGTCCATCCCTATTTGGTATATCACTGGATATCCTTGAGCTCTCAGGTTGGCTGTGTTATTAATATGTGACAGAGGAACCTGTGATAAGACGGATGGCCAGTAGAAGTGTGTACTTCTGTCCTACCTCCTGGGTGGGTTGTGCTGCTGCCTCTCCTTCCGCCGGCCCCCCTCCCGAGGCGGCATGGGTCGGCCCCCCTCCCGAGGCGGCATGGGTCGGCCCCCATCCCGAGGCGGCATGGGTCGGCCCCCCTCCCGAGGCGGCATGGGTCGGCCCCCCTCGTGGGGCTCGCGGTGGTTGATGGGCTTGCCCCCTTCCGGGGTGGGTTTGGGGAGTTTCCCAGGCTGGCCTGGCAATGGTGGGCTGGGAGCCTTCCTGGGGGGTGCCTTCTCCCTACGAGGAGGGGGAGGTGTACCAGGCTTCAGTGGGATGCTTGAAGATAAGAGTATATTGCTTTGTTGTTTGGCATGCAGCATTCACACGTCACAGTAATGAGGACAAAACCCATACTTTCTTCAAAAGACTGATTGACTATAGACTAACACCAGAAGCATGCTAGCTACACATCTAAGGTGAACCATATAGCATGTCAATTAAACGTAAACTACTCTATTATTATGTAAGACTCAGTACCTATAGACTCTTGAGCTATGAAAGGAAAAGTACAAACGATCTGTGTGAGTTGTGTATGAAGGTACACAGCACAACGGATGAAAATATAGCATGTCTATGGATGAATGGGTATGGCTGTACCCTTTGGGGCCTAGAGCTGGCGGGGCCTCAACTTTATTCTTGGCGTTCCTCTGTGCTGAAGGGGTCGGAGACGGAGACGATGAGAATGATCTGGACCTGCAGTGACCATAGGTTAAAGGTTAGCATGGACTCAGTGAATGAGTGCCCTATTCAATAGACAGTGTTGTGGGGGTGTGTTAGGTGGTGCTGTGCATTGACAGACAGGCAGGCAGAGTGTGTGTCGGACCTGGAGTGGCTGCCGCTGAAGGAGCTGCGCTGGGATGAGTGGCTGGAGTACGAGCTGAAGGACGAGGAGCCTGAGCGAGACCGAGAGCGGGATGAACCGGAGCCTGTGTAGGAGGAAGAGCGGGACGAAGACCTGCAGAACAGAACACACACTTAACCTCTCTCTTTAACACACAAACACGGAGTACTCAAGTAGATTGAAACACTGCAGAAAATAGGTGCTTTAGTAAGGTAGAGTACCAAAGTAGATGTATGGCTGAATTGAAAGCTACCTAGATGAGTTGGACAGCGATACAGAGGATCCAGAAGGCCGGTGTCGCCGGCGGCCGCGCGGTGGTGACCCAGACATGCCCGGAAGTCTCCTGGGGGATTTGGACCGGCGCCAGGGGTCCTTCCACTCATCTGGCCGCTTGGACATGGGCATCAGCTCCTTTTTGGAAGGCGGTTCCATCATCGGTCGACTGAGGGGTTGAGAAAGGAAATGGGGGCAAACATTTTTTTTTAAATCACACATATTGCAATAAAGCAGCACAAATGAATGAGACTGAAATCATGGACAGAAGGCCAATGATGAATGAGGACATTTTGATTCCATTCACTATTTTCATTCCTTCCTTAACAAGCTTTTCAGTGACAGGTGTTTTTTTTATTTTTAAAGCTGTGGTAGGACAACATCGTGCGTACATGGAACCAGTTCATGTTCTTGATAGAGTGTGGCACAACATACTGGCACAACATACTGGCACAACATACTGGCACAACATACTGGCACAACATACTGACACAACATACTGGCACAACATACTGGCACAACATACTGACACAACATACTGGCACAACATACTGGCACAACATACTGGCACAACATACTGGCACAACATACTGACACAACATACTGACACAACATACTGGCACAACATACTGGCACAACATACTGACACAACATACTGACACAACATACTGGCACAACATACTGACACAACATACTGACACAACATACTGGCACAACATACTGACACAACATACTGACACAACATACTGACACAACATACTGACACAACATACTGGCAACATACTGGCACAACATACTGACACAACATACTGGCACAACATACTGGCACAACATACTGGCACAACATACTGGCACAACATACTGGCACAACATACTGGCACAACATACTGACACAACATACTGACACAACATACTGGCACAACATACTGGCACAACATACTGACACAACATACTGACACAACATACTGACACAACATACTGACACAACATACTGACACAACATACTGGCACAACATACTGGCACAACATACTGGCACAACATACTGGCACAACATACTGGCACAACATACTGGCACAACATACTGACACAACATACTGACACAACATACTGACACAACATACTGACACAACATACTGACACAACATACTGGCACAACATACTGACACAACATACTGGCACAACATACTGGCACAACATACTGACACAACATACTGGCACACAACATACTGACACAACATACTGACACAACATACTGACACAACATACTGACACAACATACTGGCACAACATACTGACACAACATACTGGCACAACATACTGACAACATACTGGCACAACATACTGACAACATACTGACACAACATACTGACACAACATACTGACAACATACTGGCACAACATACTGGCACAACATACTGACAACATACTGGCACAACATACTGGCACAACATACTGACAACATACTGACACAACATACTGGCACAACATACTTGAGCGACAGCCCTCCAGTTATTCCCAGGTAAGAGAAACCAAGACACTGATTTACAACATGATGCATCTCAACATGAGCTGATGATGATCTAAAAAACACATTCAACTGTTCAAAAGACTGTTCCTTGCCATACCTATGTGTGTTACACGTCCTGCGCCCACTTCCTGACAGGTTGTCATTCTAAATAAGAATGTTCTTAATTGATTTACCAGTATAAAGAAAAATGTGAAAAAACAGTGCATCTGGAAAGTATTCAGAGCCCTCGACTTTTTCTACATTTTGTTACGTTACAACCTTATTCTAAAATGTATTAAATTGTTTTTTCCCCCTCATCAATCTACACACAATACCACATAACGACAAAGAAACAGATTTTTAGAAATAGTCACAAATTTATTACAAATAAAAATACATAAATATCAATTTACATAAGTATTCAGACCCTTTACTCAGTACTTGGTTGAAGCACCTTTGACAGCAATTACAGCCTGGAGTCTTCTTGGGTATGAGGCTACAAGCTTGGCACGCCTGTATTTGGAGATTTAGTTCCATTATTTTCTGCAGATCCTCTCGAGCCCAGTCAGGTTGGATGGGGAGCATTGCTGCACAGCCATTTTCAGGTCTCTCCACAAATGTTCAATCGGGTTTAAGTTCGGGCTCTGGCTGGGCCACTGAAGGACATTCAGAGACTTCCCCCGAAGCCCCACGTTGTCGTGTTGGAAGGTGAATCTTCGCCCCTAGTCTGAGGTCCTGAGTGCTCTGGAGCAGGTTTTCATCAAAGATCTCTCTGTACTTTGCTTCGTCCATCTTTGCCTCGATCCTGACTAGTCTCCCAGTACCTGCCTCTGAAAAACATAACCACAGCATGAGGCTGCCACCACCATGCTTCACCGTAGGGATGGTACCAGGATTCCTCCAGACGCTTGGCATTCAGGCCATAGAGTTCAATCTTGGATTCATCAGACCATAGAATCTTGTTACTCATGGTCAGAGTGCTTTAGGTGCCTTTTGGCAACCTCCAAGCAGGCTGTCATGTGTTTTTTACTGAGGACTGGCTTCAGTCTGCCCACGCTACCGTAAATCAAATCAAACATTATTTGTCACACGCGCCGAATACAACAAGTGTAGACCTTACCGTGAAATGCTTACTTACAAGCCCTTAACCAACAGTGCAGTTCAAGAAGAGTTAAGAACATATTTACAAAATAGAATAAAGTAAAGGTACCGGTACAGAGTCAGTGTGCGAGGGTACAGATTAGTTGAGGAAATTTGTACATGTAGGTAGGGGTGAAGTGACTATACATAGATAATAAACAGCGAATAGCAGCAGTGTACAAAAGGGAGGGTGGTCAATGTAAATAGTCCAGTGGCGATTTTATTAATTGTTCAGTAGTCTTATGGCTTGGGGGTAGAAGCTGTTGAGGAGCCCTTTGGTCCTAGACTTGGCACTCCGGTACCAATTATTGTGCGGTATCAGAGAAACTTGGGTGACTGGAGTCTCTGACAATTTTATGGGCTTTCCTCTGACACCGCCTATTATATTAGGTCCTGGATGGCAGGAAGCTTGGCCCCAGTGATGTACTGGGCCGTACACACAACCCTCTGTAGCGCCATATGGTCAGATGCCGAGCAGTTGCCATACCGGGTGGTGATGCAACCGGTCAGGATGCTCTCGATGGTGCAGCTGTAGAACCTTTTAAGGATCTGGGGACCCATGCCAAATATTTTCATTCTCCTGAGGGGGGAAAGGTTTTGTCGTGCCCTCTTCACGACTGTTTTGGTATGTTTGGACCATGCTAGTTCATTGGTGATGTGGACACCAAGGAACTTGAAACTGGACCCGCTCCACTACAGCCCCGTCGATGTTAATGGGGGCCTGTTCAGCCCACCTTTTCCTGTAGTCCACGATCAGCTGCTTTGTCTTGCTTACGTTGAGGGAGAGGTTGTTGTCCTGGCACCACACTGCCAGTTCTCTGACCTCCTCCCTATAGGCTGTCTCATTGTTCTCAGTGATGTGTTGTTAGCAAACTTGGTGTTGGAGTCGTGTTTGGCCACGCAGTCGTGGGTGAACAGGGAGTACAGGAGGGGATTAAGTACACACCCCTGAGGGGCCCCAGTGTTAAGGATCAGCGTGGCAGACGTGTTGTTGCCTACTCTTACCACCTGGGGCAGCCCTTAGGAAGTCCAGGATCCAGGTGCAGAGGGAGGTGTTTAGTCCCAGAGGCCTTAGCTTGGTGACAAACTTCGTAGGCACTATGGTGTTGAACGCTGAACTGTAGTCAATGAACAGCATTTTCACATTGGTGTTCCTTTGTCCAGGTGGGAAAGGGCAGTGTGGAGTGCGATTGAGATTGCATCATCTATGGATCTGTTGGGGCGGTATGCAAATTGGAGTGGGTCTAGGGTGTCCTGGAGGATGCTGTTGATGTGAGCCATAACCAGCCTTTCAAAGCACTTCATGGCTAACGACGTGAGTGCCACAGGCGGTAATCATTTAGACAGGTTACCTTCGCTTCCTTGGGCACAGGGACTGTTGAACTGCTTGAATCATGTAGGTATTACAGACTCTGTCAGGGAGAGGTTGAAAATGTCAGTGAAGACACTTGGTCCGCGCATGCTTGAGTACACATCCTGGTAATCCGTCTGGCCCAGTGGCTTTGTGAATAAAGACCTGTTTAAAGGTTTTGTTAGAACAGCTGGTGCATCTAGAACAGCTGGTGCTCTCGTGCATGCTTCAGTGTTGCTTGCCTCAAAGCGAGCATAAAGGGCATTTAGCTCATCTGTTAGGCTCGAGTCACTGGGCAGCTCGCGTCTGGGTAGCCCTTTGTAGTCCATAATAATTTTCAAGCCCTGCCACATCCGACGAGCGTCAGAGCCAGTGTAGTAGGATTCAATCTTAATCCTGTATTGACACTTTCTTATAAGAGTACGAATTAGTCTCCCGCTCCATGAAAGCAGCAGCTCTAGTCTTTAGCTCGATGCGGATGTTGCCTGTAATCCATGGCTTCTGATTGGGATATGTACGTACGGTCACTGTGGGAATGAAGTCATTGATGCACTTATTGATGAAGCCAATGACTGAAGGCCTGGTTGGTGTAGTGCTGCACAGATGGTGGTCCTTCAGGAAGGTTCTCCCATCTCCACAGAGGAACGCATGAGCTCTGTCAGAGTGACCATCAGGTTCTTGGTCACCTCCCTGACCAAGGCCCTTCTCCTCCGATTCCTCAGTTTGGCTGGGCGGCCAGCTCTGTTCTCTCTGCTTTTGCATGGCAAGCGTAACCGGTCCATCAATTCTGACACCAACAGGCTCCTGAACAGCTTCTATTCCCAAACCATAAGACTGCTAAATAGCGACACAGATTATTGGAGTGGATCCTTATATTTTATTTTGCACTGTCTCTCTACACACTCACAATGACACTGACTACACACACTCACAAAGAATCTTCTACTCTTTTTATCAAATGTCCTGATGCATACATCGTGATTAGCCCTATACATATCTACCTCTATCACTCCAGTATCCCTGCATAGTATAAATATGGTATTGAAACTGACCCTCTATAGCTTCTTACTTTCGTTTTTCTATTTCTCATGTTTTTGTTCTATCTTGATATTTTTAGTACTACATGGATTACGGCATTGCTGGGTTTATAGCTTGCAAGAAAGGCACTTCACTGGACTTGTGCACGTGGCATTAAAACTTGAAACTTCAAATGTTGATTTAATACATAGTGACAATAATGACACATGAGAATGGCAGCAAATGTTCAAATAGGATGAAAAAAGGGTCTCTCACGCTTATCTATTGAATATCGGTTATCGTGGAATTATTGGCCGATACCGATATAGCGGTAAAAAGGCCAATATCTGCCGAGAACATTGGTGAACCGATATATCTGCCGGGCTCTATTAAACACAGCTCTACCACAGTCTTCTCCACAAACCTGAGGGTTCATTCCAGATACAGTGCCTATAGAAAGTCTACACCCCCTTGAACTTTTTTCACATTCTGTTGCATTACAAAGTAGAAATTAAATATTATTTTTGTCATTGATATACAGTATCAGTCAAAAGTTTGGACTCACAAGGGTTTTTCTTAATTTTTTACTATTTTCTACATTGTAGAATAATAGTGAAGACAACAAAACTATGAAATAACACATGGAATCATGTCGTAAGCAAAATTGTTAATTCAAAATATATTTTATATTTGAGATTCTTCAAAGTAGCCACCCTTTGCCTTGATGACAGCTTTGCACACTCTTGGCATTCTCTCAACCAGCTTCATGAGGTAGTCACCTGGAATGCATTTCAATTAACAGGTGTGCCTTGTTAAAAGTTAATTTCCTTCTTAATGCGTTTGAGCCAATCAGTTGTGTTGTGACAAGGTAGGGGTGATATACAGAAGATTGCCCTATTTTGTAAAATACCAAGTCCATATTATGGCAAGAACAGCTCAAATATGCAAATAGAAATTACAATCCATCATTAGTTTAAACATGGTCAGTCAATCAGGAACATTTCAAGAACTTTGAACGTTTCCTTAATTGCAGTCGCAAAAACCAGACTGTGTGAATCAGGCCTTCATGGTCGAATTGCTGCATAGAAACTACTACTAAAAGGATGTGCCGTGACATGTGGAAGGAAATTTGCAACACAAACAAACATGGAAGAGGGGAAAGGTCGGTCGCATTGATGTGGTTTGGGAATAAGCATTGATGTGGTTTTTACCACCTACGGAATCATGTGAATAATAAGTCAAATATGCAAAGAATCCCAAAGATGGAAGGAGATAACAGCTGCCATTACAATTTACCTGCAAATTAGGCCTTTAAAGTTTTCAGTTAACTATTTTTGAGCACCGCTTTTTTTTTACACCTTTATTTCATCTTTATTTAACTAGGCAAGTCAGTAACACATTCTTATTTTCTGCCTCTTAACTGCCTCAGGGGCAGAAAGACAGATTCCAATCCTGCACTCAGTTAACACCAACGCACAAACAACCTGCCTCTCTCTCATTGCACTCCACAAGGAGCCAAGGTAAGTTACTAGCTAGCATTAAACTAATCTCATAAAAAACAATCAATCATAATCACTACTTAACTACACATGGTTGATGATATTACTAGATATTATCTAGTGTGTCCTGTGTTGCATATAATCTGACTGAGCATACAAGTATCTAAGTATCTGACTGAGCGGTGGTAGGCAGAAGCAGGCGCGTAAACATTCATTCAAACAGCACTTTTGTGCGTTTTGCCAGCAGCTCTTCGCTGTGCGTCAAGCATTGCGCTGTTTATGACTTCAAACCTATCAACTCCCGAGATGAGGCTGGTGTGACCGAAGTGAAATGGCTGGCTAATTAGCTCGCGCTAATAGCGTTTCAAACTTCACTCGCTCTGAGCCTTGGGCTGGTTGTTTCCCTTGCTCTGCATGGGTAACGTTGCTTCGATGTGGTGGCTGTTGTCGTTGGGTTGCTGGTTCGAGCCCAGGGAGGAGCGAGGAGAGAGACGGAAGCTATACTGTTACACTGGCAATACTAAAGTGCCTATAAGAACATCCAATAGTCAAAGGTTAATGAAATACAAATGGTATAGAGGGAAATAGTCCTATAATAACTACAATCTAAAACTTCTTACCTGGGAATATTGAAGACTCATGTTAAAAGGAACCACCAGCTTTCATATGTTCTCATGTTCTGAGCTTTCTTACATAGCACATATTGCACTTTTACGTTCTTCTCCAACATGTTGTTTTTGCATGATTTAAACCAAATTGAACATGTTTCATTAGCTACTTGAGGCTAAATATACTTTATTGATGTATTATATTAAGTTAAAATAAGTGTTAATTCAGTATTGTTGTAATTGTCATTATTACAAATACATTATTTAAAAAAATATATATAAATATATATATAATTATTTATTTCAAATTTTAAAATCGGCCGGTTAATCGGTATCTGCTTTTTTGGACCTCCAATAATCGGTATCGGTGTTGAAAAATCATAATCGGTCGCTTTCACCTTATGACATCCAGTGGATCGACCTCTACAACTTACATCTGCAAAGACATGACCCCAATTTACACAGTCGAGAAACTGAGATTTTGTGAGTTGGTGCTAACACTCGACCCAAGGGAACAAGTGCAAATTGAGACCAAAATAAATGGCACAGGCAGGAGCCCAGCCAACAGCGAGTTGCAAAAGATGACAGGCCTGGAAGCCCCCTGTGTGAGGCCCTCTGCGGATGTTGTAGAGCATGAACCTACAGGAAAATATGTTATTTCAGGACAGTATTTATATGGTTTGCAACTATAGTTTAAGTGTTTTCTATGTACCTTTTTAGATTTTATACAGTCATATTTTATATTTTGTTAAATGCTTAAATTGAAAATCCGCACATGTTCTATATAGAAGAAATAATAAAATATGAGTAAGTACCTGTTTATTTGTTGAGTATAATTCAAAATGTAACAAGAAATAGGCCTTTACATGTGGTCATTTTATATAAACTATTTATTCATTGAATTTACAGAAAATGTGCTATATCGTGATATGTATCGTTATCAGGATATGAAATGACCTATAATCGGGATATGAGATTTTGGCAATATCGCCCAGCCCTAGTTCCCACCATGAGAAAAAAGAAGGAACCGGCACAATGCTCTTGATAGCATCACTGCTCTTTAATAAGCTTTACGCATCAGCCTCACGGCTTCGTCAGACCTCGATACGTAAAGCTTATTAAAGAGCAGTGAAACTATCAAGAGCAGTGTCAGGTTTTTTTTATTCAACTGTTACCATGCACCTGCCAAAAAGATAGCTCAGATGTGCGAGTGCCTTTTTAAATGTTGGATTCCACCATGAAGCATGGAGGAGGAGGTGTGATGGTGCTTTGCTGGTGACACTGTCAGTGATTCATTTAGAATTCAAGGCACACTTAACCAGGACGGCTATCACAGCATTCTGCAGCGATACGCCGTCCCATCTGGTTTGCGGTTAGTGGGACTATTATTTGTTTTTGAACAGGACAATGACCCAACACACTTCCAGGCTGTGTAAGGGCTATTTGACCTGGCCTCCACAACCCCCCGACCTCAACCCAAATGAGATGGTTTGGGATGAGTTGGACCGCAGAGGGAAGGAAACGCAGTCAACAAGTGCTCAGTATATGTTGGAACTCCTTCACGACTGTTGGAAAAGCATTCCAGGTGAAGCTGGTTAAGGGAATGCTAAGAGTGTGCAAAGCTGTCATCAAGGCAAAGGGTGGCTACTTTGAAGAACCACTTTTTTGGTTACTACATGATTCCACATGTTACTTCATAGTTTTGATACCTTCACTATTATTCTACAATGTAGAAAATAGCACAAATATTGAAAAACCCTTGAATGAGTAGGTGTGTCCAAGCATTTGACTGGTACTGTACACACAAAAAAACTCCATAAAAGTCCATGTGAAAATAATTCTACACATTTTTACAAATCAACACAAATTCAATACCTAAAATAGTTGTTGCTTAAGTATTCACCACCTTTGTTTAGGTAAGCCTAAATTAGTTCAGAAGTAAGATGCAATAACAAACCGGAAATCTTTAAGTGAATCATTATGCTGTGGATGATATAATAAACCAGCTTTGTTAACTTAGTGCCTCAACTGAGACGGCACAGCAAGGTTACATCATGGGAATCTTTCCCAAACATCAGTGGTAATAAGCGAGGTGGGTGGGTGCACAGCTCAGCTAAACTTCCAAGCTGAGCCAACTGATGGAATAAAGGACTTAAGCAGGAAGTATTACACTTGGGTCAATGACACAAACACTGAGGGAAAACAAGCACGTCTATACTCTGTGGGCGTCTCAGTGCATGCAAGATGATATTAGTCACCGCTCAGTGAATACAGTAGTGTCGCTGTCACACACTGTTAACGACTTAAGCCGGGCGAACACTACATGATTTGGCCCTGATTTAGATGTCCCAGACAATGAGACTCTCAATGAGACACTGCACGGAAAGTGGCCACTCTCAATGAAACACTGCACGGAACGTGGCCACTCTCAATGAGACACTGCACGCCACTCAATGAGACACTGCACGGGCCACTCAAGTGGCCACTCTCAATGAGACACTGCCCGGAAAGTGGCCACTCTCAATGAGACACTGCACGGAAAGTGGCCACTCTCAATGAGACACTGCACGGAAAGTGGCCACTCTCAATGAGACACTGCCCGGAAAGTGGCCACTCTCAATGAGACACTGCCCGGAAAGTGGCCACTCTCAATGAGACACTGCACGGAAAGTGGCCACTCTCAATGAGACACTGCACGGAACGTGGCCACTCTCAATGAGACACTGCACGGAAAGTGGCCACTCTCAATGAGACACTGCACGGAAAGTGGCCACTCTCAATGAGACACTGCACGGAAAGTGGCCACTCTCAATGAGACACTGCCCGGAAAGTGGCCACTCTCAATGAGACACTGCACGGAAAGTGGACACTCTCAATGAGACACTGCACGGAAAGTGGCCACTCTCAATGAGACACTGCACGGAACATGGGACACTCAATAATACTAATAATATTAACAGATACTGCATGTCTGACATGGACGGGATGGGCTAGTTGCATCATGTTTCGTATGCAAAACTCCTCCCTCGCCACCCTTTCCAAACAAACCCAGAAACTAGGCACTCCTGTCATTGAGAAAGAAAACAGTGAAAAAATACATTACTTCCTGAGTGAATGAGTCAATCAATGCTCTGTCCACAGGCTATGCTACAAACTGGCAAAGGAGACCACAATGAAACTCAACCAGGGTTATGACTTAACAGGCCAAAGTCTCAAAACTTGTATACAGGAAAACAAATGCTAAACTCCTTTTAACCAACAGGTTGCCCTGCCTAAGAATTTACATCACGAATATGACAGCAAAACACAAACGCGAGTTGAGCCAGTCTAAGACAACTATGATGTCAATTGGTGGTCACAAACGTGAGCAAATTATAAACAATAGATTAAATGAATCTCAGAAAGGAAAAATGTGTCAAAGTTCTAGATAGTGGGTGGAAAGATTCAAACAATGCCGTTTGGAATGAAGATCAGGGAACCATCATCTTGCTTGTGACTAGGGCTGTCCCTGACAAAAAAATCTTGGTTGACAGAGTCGTCGGTTCTTTCAACCAATTGATTGGTCAACATTTTAAAACATGCCTAACCAGAAGAAGAAAAAAACCTGTTCCCAACCAGACCCTCCTCCCCTGCCCGGTGCTGCTGGCCTTTACAGATTCTGCCATTATGCTCCTGAAGTTGCCAGCAATAGGCTACACCAGCGGTCGGCAACCTTTTCCATTTGGAGTGCCAAGTTATCGTACCATTTCTATGCGTGCCAGTTATGATTTTCATACACACATTTTTGTGGAACAGTTTAATTTAATTTATAATAAAGTCTTCATATCTCAAAACCAACGTCGTGGTTAAAAACAAATAAAAATGAAAATTAGACTAATCTTAAAGTAACTTCTATTGCCAATATGTAAAAATAGCCTACATAAAGCCATCAAATAAAAACATTGCAGCCCGCAGGTAGAAAATATCCTGATAAAAACAAATATCCTATAAATCCCATTGGCAATGTATGGCCAGTCTGCAATTAACTTGAAACACTATCAATTACTAACTTGGATCAGGCCTGAAGGCACTTGAAAACTTGCAACATTGTCTAAAATATTGTGGGCCCTCAGAGTTACTGGAGTCAGTGAGCTCCAGACAGACAGACACAGCTGTAAGCCATTTGCGCAAGGGATAAGTAGTAATCAGGTTGACCTTTTTTTCAAATAGGCTACATTGAGGAACTATTGTCATTCTCAATGGATGTAAAAACAGACTTCGTTTACTTGCATTTTGAGGTGAAGAAAAATAATTTGAGAAACTCCACAGTGATGTTGAGTTAAGACAATCATAAATCGTGTCAGATACCCAAATGTGCACATTAATAAGCCTACATTTGCACGCCAGCCAGGTAACCTAGGCCCAGTTAATGCATAATCAGGTGCGCGTCCTAACTCAGGATTGACAGGAGCGCTCCAAACAATAGACAATAAATTGACAAGTCGTAATTAAATTAAATAAACCAAAACGTTTTCCTCACAAGTGTGCCTAGGTTGTGTGCTCAGCAAACAACGTGTCTACTCCTACAATGACAAAGGTAAGACTGTAATAATAATTGTAATAATAATAATATATTCAACTGCATTAACAGAAATTACCGTAACCAAACAAACATTGTAGATTACAAATGATGGTAATGGTAAATGTACTACTGGTGATACTGGTGTGCCACCCCCACGGCCTCTGCAATGGATTAATCCACTCAGACAGGTGTGAATAAAACAGGTGTCTCATGTGCCATTTATTTTATTTTATATATATGCCACTCCGACTAAAAACAAATCTCAGTCGACCGACAGCCAATCGACCAAGCAATCAACAGTAGACTAAATAGGGTCAGCCCTACCTGTGACATTATAATTTGGAGGATTCCCATCAGGTAGAAACAGAAACCAAATTACATTCCAGCGTCTTGCAGTCATACATGAATACATTTTCTAGCCATGTGCCTCACAAATTATATGGAAGTAGTGTGGAGTATGACCAATAGCTGCCTTCCAGCTCCCTGTTATCTTTAGGTGCTGACAGCTCTGTTAACTTAGCTCCCCAACAGACGGGACAGCAAGGTTACATCATGGGAAACTTTCCCAAACATCAGTGGCCATAGGTGAAGGTGGGCGGGGGTGCACAGCTCAGCTAAACTTCCAAGCTGAGCCAACTGACGGAAGGATATACTTGAGAAAGTATTGCACTTGAGACTATTACACAAACAAGTATAATATGTGGACATCTCAGTGCATACAACCTGATATTAGTCACTGCTCAGTGTACAAAACTTAAGCCGGGCGTACACTACACGATCTGGCCCTAATTTAGCTGTCCAAGACAAGTTAAGATCGGAGGAAAACAATTTTCCAAACCAGTACATCTACGGAGCTACATTGAGACATCGCAGCCTTTAACCTCAGCTCAATCAGTGAAAGGACTGGTGTCTTATTGACACTGTATAGGCTACTGTATGTCTAATATTACGCTACGCTACAGGACTGTTTTGCTGGCACAGACTGGAATATGTTCCGGGATTCATCCACTGGCACTGAAGAATACACCACCTCAGTGACCAGCTTCATCAATAAGTGCATCGACGACGTAGTCCCCACGGTGACCGTACGTACATATCCCAACCAGAAGCCATGGATTACAGGCAGCATCCGCATAGAGCTAAAGGCTAGAGCTGCCGCTTTCAAGGAGCGGGAGACTAATCCGTACGCTTTTAAGAAATCCCGCTATGAACAGACAAACCACCAAACAAGCAGTGTCAATACAGGATTAAGATAGAAACCTACTACACTGGATCTGACGCTCGTCGGATGTGGCAGGGCTTGAAAGCTGTCTCTGTGTTCTTCTGCCCATCTTAATCTTTTCTTTTTTATTGGCAAGTCTGAGATTTGCAAAGAGAAAGCCATCTCTGCCTAGAAGGCCAGCATCCCGGAGTCACCTCTTCACTGTTGACCTTGAGACTGGTGTTTTGCGGGTACTATTTCATGAAGCTGCCAGGTGACTTGTGAGGCGTCTGTTTCTCAAACTACACACTAATGTACTTGTCCTCTTGCTCAGTTGTGCACCGGGGCCTCCCACTCCTCTTTCTATTCTGGTTAGAGACAGTTTGCGCTGTTCTGTGAAGGAGTAGTACACAGCGTTGTAGGAGATCTTCAGTTTCTTGGCAATTTATCACATGGAATAGCCTTCATTTCTCAAAACAAGAAAAGACTGAGTTCCAGAAAAAAAGTTTTGTTTCTGGCCATTTTGAACCTGTAATCGAACCCACAAATGCTGATGCTCCAGATACTCAACTAGTCTAAAGGCCAGTTTTGTTGTTTCTTTAATCAGAACAACAGTTTTCAGCTGTGCTAACATAATTGCAAAAGGTTTTTCTAATGATCAATTAGCCTTTTAAAATGATTAACTTGGATTAGGTTACTCAACGTGCCATTGGAACACATGGTTGCTGATAATGGGCCTCTGTACGCCTATGTAGATATTCCATTAAAAATGAGCCGCCGTTTCCAACTACAATAGTCATTTACAACATTAACAATGTCTACACTGTATTTCTGATTAATTTGATATTTTTAAATGGACATTTTTTGGGGGCTTTTCTTTCAAAAACAAGGACATTTCTAAGTGACCCCAAACTTTTGAACGGTAGTGTATATTTTTTTTGCTGTGGTGGCAACGTTCGGGGGGATACTGGGTGTGGCCAATGGTGCCGCTTCTGACCAAACATTTTAGAGGACCTCTTAACCGCGGAGAAAAAATGTTGCTATTTTAAAGCTAATTTCCTGCAATTCTACACATTTCGCCATGTCTTAAGCTATCTGATTGACTCAAACATAACTAAAATCAATGGGGGCCCCATGCCCTGACACTTTTTGTATTTTATTTTCCCTGACCGTCTAATTTTTCTTATTTAAAAATATATTGCTCCATTACATTTTCTACATACTTTATATCTGGTTTTAGTTGTTTAAGTTTACACTGAAAACATCTTACCATCCCAAAATTAAGTTTTGTTATTTAATTTTTGTATCATAATTTTGAGGAGTTTGGGAGTGGCGGCTGCTGCTGCTAAATTAATATAGGGCAAACACTAGTAAATGTGCAATCTGTTAATCGTCACTGCTCAGTGAAAACTGATCATGTAACAGCGTCACTACTATACACAACTTAGGGAGTGGAGGGTAGCGCTGGGATGATAAACCGAAAATTATCGACACCAACCATACCGATCTCTTATCGCAAGCATTTTGATGATATCGTCCTATACTAGAAAAATTTAATACGTTTGCTATTATGTGTGAATTGTGTGAATTAATTAATACAACAATCTAACTAGTAGCAGTAGTTTAAAGGATCATTTGGAACTTAACGTTCCATTTATCATTATTGCATCAATTCAGGAAATTTATCGCAATATTAATCTTTCCCCCATATCCCCCAGCTCTATCGAAGGGGGAGTCAAAAGTGCAAAGTCTACATCAGCCAAAGTCTACATCAGCCAAAGTCTACATCAGCCAAAGTCTACATCAGCCAAAGTCTACATCAGCCAATGTCTAAATCAGGGCTGCCCAACCCTCTTCCTGGAGATCTACCTTCCTGTGGGTTCAGTCCAACCCTAAATTAACACCTACTAAATTAACACACCTACTTATTAGCTGCTTCAACATGACCTTAACTAGCTGAATCAGATACGCTAAATTAGGGTTGGACTGAAAACCTACAGGACAGTAGATCTCCAGGAAGAGGGTTGGGCAGCCCTGGTCTAAATCATGTCAAAATATTTTGCAACAGGTTTGTGTTAATATCCCAGTCAGATACAAAACGATCTACATTGGATGTCAAAAGATGAGTGCTCTATGACCAGACCCTGGTCAACAGAACTGTAAATGTTCCCTGAGCTTTGCTGCGGCAGGGCAGATGTTTATGGCCAGCCACAACAGGTGTCGTGTTTACAGCCATGAGAGTCTGAGAGAAAACCCCAAACTTCCATAAGAGGTGTGTACTATATCTAACCTTAGTCAAGTGAGAGTCTCTCACTGAGGTGTGTTAACTGCTTTGTCCAGAGAACATGATAGTAGAGAATATGCTACTCACTTGGGGAGCATGTTGGTGTCAGTGGGGGACCTGGGGGAACCTTTAGGGTGCTTGTCCTCCCCCTCCTTCTCCTGAGGTTCCCGTGGTGGCCGCTCCCTGACAGGCCTCTCCTTCTCATCACGCTTCATGCGATCCCTCTCCCACTCCTCCTTTCGGCGCATCCTCTCCTTCTCTCGCTCCCTCTCTCTTTCCCTCTCGCGTTCTCTCTGCCGGCGTTCTCGCTCGCGGTGGTCCCGCTCTCGCTCGCGGTGGCGCTCCCGCGGATCCCGCTCTCGTTCACGCTCCTGACATTCACACAGGTGGATTTGTGAACACTCGGTCATGGTCCTTTAATGGTTCCTTCAAGATCATCTTTAATCAATAGGCCTATGCGTAATAAAGTTCATATCTCTTTGTATTAATAAAGTTAATATCTCTGCGTATTAGTGTTTGTAAGGTGTGTAGTCCTTAAGGGGTGGACATCTCTTTGAGTGTACTCACACTGTAGTGGTAGGGCAGAGGGGTCTCTGTGTACTGCACTCTGAAGTTCTCATACTGTCCCCCTCTCCAAAAGGCCTCCATCTCGTAGTCATAGTAGGGATCAGCATAAGGGTCGTTACTGAAAAGAGATCCCAAACATGCGAGGGGAAATCAAAGTATATAGATGAATAGGAAATAAGATCTTTGTTTCATATGGTTGTGCAGCTACATGCTCTATGAGTCTCTGTATCATATATTTGTATCAAAGACAATTAATTCAGGGCCATGTGCGGTTGATGGCAGGGCCATGTGCGGCTAATGGCAGGAGTTGTTTGGGAAGAGAAAGTAAAGATAAGAGCTGCGTGAAAAGAGGATGCTGCTATTTCCCCTCCACTGTACTTACGGATAGACTGGGTCTCTGAACTCCACGTCACTAAGGGGAAAGGCAATAAATGTATTAAATATGAGACGTAATCTAAAAACATCCACAGGCAAGATATGTTGCACTCACTTTAGGTCTCTCTTTTGACTAGAGCTGTTGAGCTTACCCTGGGTCTCTGATTTCTCTGGTGATGCGGTAGCTGCGTTCCCTGAAGAAGTCGTTCTCTTTGTCAAAGTCTCTCTCATCCTCTCCAATGGTCACGTTAAAGCGTTTCTCCTCAAAGTCTGGCTCCTGCTCTTTGCGTATGGTGGCTTTCTTCAACACCTAGAGGAATAGGGCAACATGTACATGGAAAGTCCACTAATGAATCATAGTCTACTGACTGAAACCACCATAAGGTGGTTACACACACACATTGATTAATATAAAGAGGCTTCTCGAGCCAAATGTAGCATGGGAACCTCTCAGAAAACATGTTAATCAAAAAAGTATCAAACACGAAATCAGTTGGTGCTGAAACATAACATATACAGAAGAGGAGTACATTTAGCTTGTGAGAGCTGAGAGGGTGTTGTACCTCTTTGGCGTGTCTCAGACCCCTCTCCCAGGCACTCTCCACAGGAGGCTCCACTGGAGGAGGGGGTGGAGGGAGTTCCTCAACAGCAGGTCCACCCTGAGACAGAGGTAAAAGACAGTAACAGACATAAATACAACACATTTACTCACGTAGCCTACATACATACACACAGTCTTCAAATCATACAGCGGCAGTGAGAGGTCAGGGGTGGTGCATACCCAGGGGTTATTGCCTGGCATGAGAGGGTGGGGTGCTCCAGGTGGTGCCCCGTTGGGAGAGAAGGGGTCTGGCTTGGAGATGAGAGAGTAGTTGCCCTTGTCATTGACCCCTGGATGGATGAACCTACAATTCATACCCCAGGTGCAGTTACCTGGGAAAGAAAAACAGAACATTTGGTATCATTTTGTGATAACAGATAAATGGGAATTGGAAAAAGCATATGTTCACTGAATACAAATACTTTGGAGAAAATTGTGGTTGGATGTAAATTGACATCAATCATCGGTGTATGTGGTTTAGCTCCTAATGCTATTCCATTACCACATTATCTTGATGTAAGATATGAAGTACAATGCTTCCCCCTGCTGTCTGAAACCAGTGTTTTTAATATCACTGCCTCACTGAACAAGTTTCAACAACAAGAGACATGCTTCACAGGCTAGAGAAGCAGCACATCAGTGAAGCAACAAAATGCAAGGTTTGTGTTAATGATAAAGTAGCTTACACTATCTTCATCATGATACGTCTTCGGTGTAGAATCGAATCCTCTAGTTGCACACGCAATGTTTGCACAGCGTAGCTTCGTCATAATTAAGACGGGTGCTGTACACGTGTGTGGTGCACAGGAGAGTATGTTGAGGTACCTTTCAAAAAGAAGCGGCAGATGGGCCTGGGTCTGATCTTCCTGTCCATGGGGTCCTTCACCTCTCCCTCCTCTAGGTCATCATCCTGCACAAAGGAAACAGAACCCAGGCTAAGTATCAATCTACTTACCCATGTGTGTAACTGCTGTAACATTATTGTGACATTGGAACAGGGTATAAATTGTATTGCATGGCAAGTTTATTGTATTGTTACATTGGTTCTGACTTTGCAGTCCTGTACTTGATCTGATCTACCGTTTTGATTCCCTCCCTCATGTTAGAATGTGAGAAACCCTGTATACGCAAAAAAAAATCACTCTCAATGAAAATTACAACAATACAGATTGAAGACCGAGACAGCATATACAGTGCCTTCAGAAAGTATTCACACCCCTTGACTTTTTCCACATTTTGATGCGTTAGAAAATTTAACATTTATTAAATTGAGATTTTGTGTCACTGGACTACAAACAATACCTCATAACGTCAAAGTAGAATTATGTTTTTAGAAATATTTAAAAATGAATTACATATTAAAAGCAGAAACGTCTTGAGTCAATAAGTATGGCAAGCCTAAATAAGTTCAGGATTAAAAATATGCTTAACAAGTCACATAAGTTGCATGGGCTTAGTATGTGTGCAATAATATTGTTTACAATTGTTTTTGAATGACTACCTCATCTCTGTACCTCACACACACACTTATCGGTAAGGTCCCTCAATTGAGCAACCACAAAGACCAGGGAGGTTTTCCAATACCTCGCAAAGAAGGGCACCTATTGGTACATTGGTATAAATAAAAAAGACTACATTGACTATCCCTTTGAGGATGGTGAAGTTATTAATTATACTTTGGATGGTGTACCAATACACCCAGAGATACAGGTGTCCTTCCTAACTCAGTTGCCGGAGAGGAAGGAAACCGCTCAGGGATTTCACCATGAGGCCAAAGGTGACTTTAAAGCAATCACAGAGTTTAATGGCTGTGATAGGAGAAAACTGAGGATGGACCAACAACATTGTAGTTACTCCACAATACTAACCTAAAAAGACAGAGTGAAAAGAAGGAAGCCTGTACAGTCTACAAATATTTCAAAACATGCATCCTGTTTGCAACAAGGCACTAAGAAAAACAGAAAAAAATGTGGCAAAGGGTATGTTATGTCCTGAATACAAAGCACTATGTTTGGGGCAAATCCTACCCAACACATCACTACGTACCACTCCATTTTCCAGCATGGTGGTGGCTGCATCATGTTATGGGTATGGCTTGTCATCGGCAAGGATTAGTACGTTTTTTAGGATAAAAATAAACGGTATAGAGCGAAGCACAGGCAAAATCGTAGCGGAAAACCTGGATCAGTCTGCTTTCCATCAGACACTGGGAGATTAATTCACCATTCAGCTGGACAATAACCTAAAACACAAGGCCAATTATACACTGGAGTTGCTTACCAGGAAGACATCGAGTGGCCTAGTTACAGTTTTGACTTAAATCTGCTTGAAAATCTATGGCAAGACTTGGAAATAGTTGTCTAGCAATGATCACCAACAAATTTGACAGAGCTTGAAAAATTTTCTAAAATAATCATGTGCAAATATTGTACAATCCAGGTGTGCAAAGCTCTTAGAGACTTATCCAGAAATAGTCACAGCTGTAATCACTGTCAAAGGTGCTTCTACAAAGTATTGACTCAGGGGTGTCAATTGTTATGTAAATGAGATATTTAATTATTATTTAATTTTCTATACATTTGCAAAAATGTCTAAAAACATGTTTTCATTTTGTCATCCTGGGGTATTGTGTGTAGATGGGTGAGAAAAATTATGAATCGAATTCATTTTGAATTCAGGCTGCAACACAATGTGGAATAAGTCAAGGGGTAAGAATACTTTCTGAAGGCACAGTAAACCCCATTTACATTACTTACATCTATCTCTCCCTCATCAATCTCGCCATCATCCTCATCCTTCTTTTTGTCACGAAAGGAATCTCTCCTTCCTCTCTCCTGAGCCCTGTACTCTTCAAGCTTCTTAGGTGGACCGTCTTTCGGGGATGGAGGAAGGATTGGTATTTTCTCTTTCTTTTTGATGCCCTTGTCCTCTTTCTCTTCCTCCCCATCTGCAGGTCCTTTCTCCACCTCCTCATCCTCATCAGGCGCTAGAACATTGGACTCCTCAGGAACCTCCTCGTCATAGTCCAGCTCATGTTCATCAAGCTCTCTGGACACAGACGACTCCATCTCATTCACCACCACCACTCTCCTCCTCCGCCCCTCTTCCTCCTCATCTACTTCATCTACCTCTGCTGCCAGCTTGGCTGATGGTTCCCCTCCTTCACCCCGCTCTTCTTCCTTCTCATATCTGGACATCTCCTGCTCAGCCAAGGGGGATGACCTCTCCTGCTCTGGCTCAGAATCAGGGGACTTAGGAGTTTGGCTGCCCTGGTCCTCCTCTTCATCCTCATCAGCTGATTGGCTCACCTGTCCCATCATCACCATCCCCACTGACTCCTCCTGCTCCTGTTCTAAACCAGTATGGCTATCCCTTCTACCGTCTCCACCCGCTTCATCATCCTCTGGGTCAGAGATACGCTCCTGAACTATCCCCTCATCTCCGTCATCATCCAGCTCAGAGTCCCCACCTCCACCACCCTCTTCATCTAACTCGTCATTTTCTTCATCATTCAGCAGCTCGCTGTCGGAGAGCAGCCTGTCCTCCTCCTCGGGGGATGCCAGGAACTCGCTGTCAGAAATGCCCTTCTCCTCTTCCTCTGGGGACTGGGGTGACTGGTTGGGGCTTTCAGGGGACTGGGTGGGGCTCTCAGGGGTGTCCATTGGACAATGATCCACTAAAATAGAGTAACATATTTGATTATATAAGTGTCTTATTAAAATGAGAATACATTTCTTTAATACACAAAAAAACATCTATGGGCAATATACACATTTTGGTACATACCATAAACACACCATCTACTTTTTGGAGTAAGTAGTTAACAATAATTTTGTAGGAGGATTTACTAACCAGCTAGTAACTAAATATCATTATGGGAGTCATTTGACTACTGCCAGCTATCTATTTCTCGATACAATATGTCCAAGTGTGCTAGCCATCCGATCAACATTATAGCTACTACATACATTTCGTAATCAGATACATGCATGTAGAGAGAAGGCATCCGCCTCATCTCAAAAAGAGTCAACCTCACGCAGGTCAATAACATTCGGTCAGAAACACATTAGCTAGCTGGCTAGCGAATGATAGTGGCTATCTGTTTCAGCCGGTAGGTTATCATCGCTTCCTTTTGATAATATTTCAGATTAAAACTCGGGTACTCGGTGTTTACAGTAGAACAGTGTCATGGGTAGCTAGCTATCTAGTAGATAAGCAAATCAAGAGGCAACTTGGGCGCTGTAGGACGAGACGTATCGTTAGCTTGCTAGTTAGCGCTTAGCTACAATACTAGCTAACTACCCGTTGAAGCAGGCCCGAAAACTGCCAGGGCTCTAGCAGACAAGAGACCAACGTCAACGTCTGATTTGTCTTTAAAAGAAGCCACAATGCGCTTAAACAAAGGTGCAATCAACCAATACAACTGAAAAGCAACTTTACACACGCGAAACACCGCTTTCTGGTCTGCTATCGAAGCATGCGTGTCTTGTCTGTTCAATTAACAATGCAGCCCTCCCTCTAAAAACACCAGTAGCTACACTTTAAATATTTTCAGTCACCTTTCCAACCTGAACCTCTTTGAAGACAGGTTTGCGGCGTTAAGAACAACCCAGTCTCTTTCTTTATGTCTGACGCTCTACAATAAATAATTGTATGGTTATTTATCTACTATGCATGAGAAAACAAAAAAACCTACACGATACATTAAGAGCGGCCATTACCGTGACGTCATCAAAATACGACACTGTCAGTTTAGTGATTTGGCTTTGGCGCCACCGTGCGCTCAATATGAAGCATGACTTCAATAACTTAACAAAATACAACTCTGTCACTGTTTATGGTGTCATTGTATATATATATATTTATTTTTTTAAACCTATTTTCTATATCTTATTTTAATATTGGCCTAATTAGGGTTTAGCCTACATTGGTGTCAGGAGTGGGATGGTGCTGGCGGGAGGCACATGGTGGTGATGGACTTGTGAAGGTGAAGGGCAGGTGGGGATTTCTGAGGATGGGGGGTAACGCAATACAATTGCCTACTTTGTCCTGGACTAGTAAAATATTTGTATGGTCATTTTGATATAGGCCTAGACCTACTGTGGTAATTCAGGGCATAATGTAAATTGTAGGCTAGTGATTACTATCAGAAAAAGAACATTCCATGTAAGAAAGGCTCCAGACATAAATAAATGTAGCCTTGATGACTGGCTGAATTATCTATATAATTCTGTATTTTTGCATGCAGAACGGCATAGTTTAGGATTCCATGGGTTAATGATTAACAAACACCGCTGTGGCAGTGGTTCAACGCAAGGTGGGAGACATGAGCTATGACGAAAGCGCATGGACTGCGTTGGAGAGCCTGTGAAGGCGCATCATAGTTTATGTCAGCGCATTGCTGGTCTGCAAGACTGTACATTCTCTTAGACAACAGAAACGAGTCTTAACTGCACAGTGTTCAAGGTGAATAACAGAGCTGAAAATAATTTGAACAAACGAGAAATTGGGGAAGTGTGTCTATGCGCATCAATTAGCAAGAATGGATATAAGGTAGGTGCGCAAATTTTGAGATTGATTTGGGCAGGAGAGGTGCAAGGGATTAAAGTTATTAAAGGCATTATTAATTGTCACATTGTTTGCCTAATATTTCTCAGAAATTTTCCTGCAAAATTCACCATTAATTCCTAATCATTTCTGGAAGTTGCCTCTACAGCAGGGTTCTGTGAAGTATTATTGTGGGTTTTTGGAGACAACATGATAGGTAGGTTATGAATTTGAAAATGACCTGTAGTGGGGAAATTGTAGCTGTCGATTATTTTTTTATGATATATATCTCATATAGGGTCCTCAGTGATTGATTAATTTGAATATTGATTTATGAGTTTGAATATTGATTAATGAGTTTGATGATTAGTTAATGTCATTGTTTTCAATAATTATGCTGATCCATATGACAAGATCATTTTTGTTCATTTACTTGTACATTTTAAGTGTCAATAGTCCATGATGCCCGAAAGATTGTGATGAGCCTCTATGAGCCACATATTTTGAACAACTCTTACTGGATTTGATGGCTTCGCATGCTGCTGTCATATGCAGACACAAAAACACTGACAGAATGACAGATTGACAAACAAGCTCCAAAATGTTTCTTCCATTTATGACCATGCTGCTATAGGGAAACATGCCCAATCTCCAACAGCTTAATTAACATCACATGACTTCAGTTACCACCATAATTTCCAACAGAATCAGAATGAAAGTTTGGCATCCATCACAACACAAGACAATAGAAATCCAGAGCCCAGTGTAATAATGACATTCTGGATTGTGTGTACTGCAGTGATGATCAGAGCAACCAATGACAGCAGAGCGTTCAAACTACAGAGAACACAGTAAAGATATGTGTTGTTGATCAACAGGCAGAAATTAAACAATGAAATTAAAGACATTAAATGTAATAGTCACAGCAAAGTATATGTGGCTAGCAAATAGGCTTACTTCTATTTTTAAAGACAAACCTAGTAAACAAACACATCTATAGTGTATTTAACAGTTTATTAAATGTACAGCCTGTAGCTGGTAGATGATAACCTATACTGATCATAATACAGAATTATTATTCTTCCAATCATCTCTGCATAGCAATGTTAAAATTGCTTCAGACCAACAGCCCAACATAATGAAAATGTAGAAATGGGTAAAACTAAGTTTACTGTGAGATGTGGGGGGATGGTGGTGTCTGAATTATGGTGGGATTCAGTTAAATTACTTTTCATTTCATGTCCACCTCAATTTATTAGAGGTATCCTCTGGGGAGGAGGCCCAATCTCATTTACAAGGCAAGGAGACTGAAAAGAGCAACAGATGTCTAGATGGCTTTCACTCACTAAATGTGTTGCACTCTGACTAAGCCTAAAGCAGATTTGAAACACAGTCTTTGAAATAAGTGATGAGGTTCTTGGGGTGATATTTGTAAAGAGTGTATTGATGTTTGTGTTGAATTGTATTGATATTGTGTTGAATATATGAAACTATTAGCTGCTAAATGGCCCCAAAAGGTAATTTATATTCTACTGAATATTAATCTGCATTATCTGGGCTTCAAGTAAACCTACTGTATTTTGCACATGCATGAAAGCACACATTGGAATATAATTTGTATCTTTACCAATCTAAATGAATCATTTTGGAAATGTCAAGTGTCTGGAAAGCGCTGGCATGCTTTTTGGGAATTTGTTATGCTTAACTAATACTATGCAGAACTAAAATGCCTCATTTGAATAATTTTCTGTGGGAGCTTATGTCTCCCTAGTGTTTCCCCTATATTCATTTAGCGTTGCTAAATTGTTGCCACCGCTGCAAAAATATGTCATTTCTTTATACAGTATATATATTTCTGCCAAGACACGCTTTTAGAACATAAGGGAAAGAATATAGGGGAAACACTGCCACCTGTTGGTCATTTTTATTGCAGAGAACGAAACCATCTGTACAGATGGTTTATAATGTTTTGTTTTACCAACATGTGTTGAGCCAATTGTTTTACTCCTAATGTTGACATTCAAACAAACATCATTTATCCATCATGTCCAGCTAAATGTGTATTTAGTGATTGGCAATGCATGTCTTTCCCAAGGTAGATACTTTGATAGTAGTATTCTTTCAATTAACTACAATAATTGTTCTATTTTCAGGCGGATCAATGGCATTCTCATTTGTTTAAGGGCTAGAGGCAGAGGAAAATTCGCTCCAACATGTTGATTTGATTAATTAAATCAAATTATAACCCTGCAAAATAATTAAATAGGCTGAAGACAGACGGAACATTAAGTATACTATTAAAAGGGTATCATTACCAACAAATACAGAACACGTGTAGGGACATTTATTCCTACATTCCCACGCTGACATATCACACACTCACACATGCCAGTTCCTATGTCCTTCACTCTCTCCATCTTACTCACATAGAAACAAACTCATCACCTGCAAACATGACAGAAAATGTGAGCTCAAGGATGGACACCCCAACCAACATTTCCTTGGTGGGACCAGGGGACCCCATATCCCAGTCTCTGGAGTACAAGACTGTGGCAGTTTTTCTGGTTCTGCTAGTCTGTGGACTTGGCATTGTGGGTAATATCATGGTGGTTCTGGTGGTCCTCACCACGAGACACATGCGTACGCCCACTAACTGCTACCTGGTCAGCCTGGCCATAGCGGACCTGACCGTGCTGGTTGCCGCTGGTCTGCCCAATGTGTCAGACAGCCTGACGGGTACATGGGTGTTTGGGCATGCTGGCTGCCTTGGCATCACCTACCTCCAGTACCTTGGCATCAATGTGTCCTCCTGCTCTATCACAGCCTTTACTGTGGAGAGGTGAGTGATGCCTCAAGTACCGGAACCTCTTTATACCTCATCAACCAAAGCAATAAACAAAAACTATTTGGAATAATTTGCTGTATAAATGTCTTTGTAGAACAACAAGCCAAAGTGTCTGTTTGTGCTTCTCCATTTCCAGGTACATTGCTATCTGCCACCCAATGAGGGCCCAGACAGTGTGCACGGTGTCCCGGGCCAAGCGGATCATAGCAGGGGTGTGGGTGTTCACCTGTGTCTACTGCATGCTGTGGTTCTTCCTGGTGGACATCCAGGTAATGAAGAGCGGCAGCATCCAGTGTGGCTACAAGGTGTCCCGTGACCTCTACCTCCCCATATACCTCATTGACTTTGCCATCTTCTATGTGATCCCTCTGCTACTGGCCATCGTCCTGTACGGCCTCATCGCCCGCATCCTGTACCTCAATCCACTCCCCAACCGGCCCGATGTGGGCACGGCCTCCTCTGGTGCCACCATGCTCCGCAGGAGCTGCAAGGAACCAGCAGATGGAGGGAAAGGGGGTCGTCAGGGCCGCCCGAAGAGCACGCTCTCCTCCAGGAAACAGGTGCGTGCATCACAGAGCAAGGAGCCCCCTTTATGTCCTCCTGTAATTGACATCCAATGGCTTTGGTCACAATTGACCTCAGCATAATCTTTACCCTGCTCTCTGATCTCCACGGATTAGCGCATGATACCATCAAAGCATCATGTTCTTCCAATCACTTGGGATAAGTGGCCTGCTGTTTGCAGAGTCAACTGCTCTGCCCACCTTGGTTATGACTGACCTAAGGGTGAAATAGCTGTAATGGTTTCTGGAGCTGTTGGGGTAAAAGGCTTTCTCAGGGGGTCTGAGTCTGTGGTGTTGCACAATGCCAAGTGCCTTAGCTTTATACGTGTTCTCTCCAGACTTTACAGTATTGTACACTGTGTACTATGCCTGAAAACCCAGATTCCCCTTATCCATTTAATATGAGGGTAAGCAAGGCCGTATTTGTATGTAGGCTATATATGTATGTTTTGATTTCACCCATCAATCGTTTCCAAACACATGTGTATGGTAATACCCACTTCCTTAGCAAATTCATGTAATTATTTATTTTCGCATTGCCTACATAACAGAAGCATTCAAAATATGAATACCTATCTAATCACAATGTTACAAAACAGTAAGTAAACAGTGACGTAGACCTTCAGGGTCTAGAAATACAACCATACTTGTAGAATGAAGAAAATAACTCCCGTTTATCAGTCAGCATTGGCAAAATCCTTTGCATGAGACACATTTGGCTGAGGAATATCACACAGCCAGTTAGTGCTTGCTCGGTATGGCAGCATTGTAGGCTACATGTATTGCAATGGGGAAATAAAACACAGGATTGTAAAATCATACACATAGACACACACAAAAAAGTCTCGCCTCTGAAATAATGACTTCCCCAGGCTCTCCAGTGCATTGCACCTGCTGTGGGATACAGGGTCCACAGTTCCTTATTATCCACAGGTCCACACCTATAATGATGTTTCAAGGCTGAAATGAAAACATAGACTAAAACAGAACACTGGATACAGCAACAGCTGTCAGTTCTGTGGCAGAAAAGTGAACATATGTCATGTCAGGATGCTCTAAATGACCTTGTGTGTGTGTGTGTGTGTGTGTGTGTGTGTGTGTGTGTGTGTGTGTGTGTGTGTGTGTGTGCGTGCGTGCGTGCATCGGTTTTTGATTGTGGGTAGATCTTAATCTCAAGTGTTCAAGGAGCTCCATTTGACAAAATATTTGCATAATAAGATTTGTAATTTCCATTGAAGTGTGCTTAATGCAGCAGATGATTATAGTCTCAGTTCTCCAACAGTTACTCTTTGCTCTTTTATTTATTAGACCTCTATTTGATTTGCTGATAAAAATCTGATGAAGTTATGATGAAACTCCTGTAGGATCTTAATTTGAACCAGTTTGCTACCACAGGAAAGTAATCCTGCAGCAACAGGAAATGTGAATTCTTATGTGGATTATGATTCATGGACATTTTTGTAGAGGTTAATACATTTTTCGTACATCAAGTCTGAAATTTCAGAAGCCCTTTTAAACCTCAACTACACTACAAGTTTTATATTTCCTGTATTCAACCTAATTGAAACCTGCTATGATCTGCAGCAGCTTTGTTTGTGATCTACAGCAGTCTGCTTTAAAACTCCCTGTGCTGGTGATGCGTTATGAAAATATATTCAAAATGTCACAGTGATCCTCAGTGTCATTATCTCGCTGTTGTATAATTAAAGCCTTCACCTCCATGGCTCTCTCCGCTTCAATTAAACGCTTCAATTTTTTTATTTCACTCAAGGTTGCTGTCATCGACTGTCGTTTATCAAGGGAACCTTATCTCAAAAAGCATTTAGCTTAAAGAGGCCATGTATGATACGAGTATCAACCGCCTCTCTTTTGTGTTGCCATGATCAAACGTAGGACGACTAATAAAAGGTTTTGAATTGGTGAGAGTAAAGTGTTTAAAATTCGTACAGACAAAAAGGTGAGCAGGGGATAAAAGACAGCCTGTGCCATTGTTTGGGAGTGATAAGGCTAATCAGTGGAGTCTTACGGTGGTTCTTCATCTGTCTCACCGGGGTTCTAGAATGTCTGCCTGTGTGTTGTCGCCATGGTCACAAAGCCAGGGCGCTCTCTCTCTCTCTCTCTCTCGCTCTCTCTCTCGCTCTCTCTCTCGCTCTCTCTGAGGATATACCAACCTCTGAAATGGGGGTCTGTTCTCCCTAAGACACTGGGGGCCCCTGTGGCCTCGTTGACATAATCCACTATGCCTGCTGGCCAAGGCCAAACACTCTCTGGTTAAGAGTGGCCACAGTGTGTCTGTTTGCTTGATACAAGGCCCTCACACAGATAAACACTGAATTGTGGAGTGCTAAAGGTAATCTCTAATGTAATGTTGAGTGCGATAAGGGAATCAGATTAATGATACTGTAATACGTACCACAGTATTTACCTGTGCTTCCGATACCACTGAATATGACAGTTTGACACATATGTTTAAACGGTTATGTATGCATGTTCATCCAATTATTGGATTTAAAAGGTTAATGGCTTAGCCCAGGTTTATTGGGACATGAGTGAACATACAGTATGCATTAGATCTCCCCTGATCTAATCTCTCCTGTCTCTCTCACAGGTCACTAAGATGCTCTCAGTGGTGGTGATCCTGTTCGCTTTACTGTGGATGCCCTACCGGACCTTGGTCCTTATTAACTCCTTCATTGCCACACCCTACCTGGACGCATGGTTTGTTCTGTTCTGTCGGATCTGTATGTATGCCAACAGCGCCATCAACCCCGTAGTGTACAACCTGATGTCTCAGAAGTTCCGTTCAGCGTTCCGCAGGCTCTACAGATGCCAGAGCCAGGAGGCCCACCACCGCACACTCTCCATGATCCAGAGCGGCTACAGCATGGCCAGGGACCCACGCACCCCACAGCAGACCAGCAACGGGACCAAACAGGGGGCCAGGAGAGTGACCTGCACTGACACAGTGACAGAGTGGCAGAGCAAAGACACCTCCCCAGCCAAAGAGAAGAAGGATCTGGATCACCTGAAGGAAGATAGAAAAGACACAAGCTGTGGTGAGATCAAATCAACACCTCAACAAACTGAGATCAACTCCACATCTGGGCAAACTGAGATCATATTCACGCCTAGGCAAAATGAGATCAAATCTACACTTGGGCTGAATGTGATCAAATCCACACCTGGGCAAAATGAGATAAAATCCACACCTGGGCAGAACGAGATCAAGTCCACATCTGTGCAAAATAAGATCAAGTCCACACCTGGGCCAACTGAGATGACTGAGGCAGAAATGAATCACACAGTGCTGTAGATAAAACAAGCCTGTTTTCACATGAGGAAGTGAGTATTAGTCATTCACCAATTCAAACACATTTTGGTAACATATCAAGCCCTTGATGGGTATTGCAGGATGCATTGGAATGGAAAAGTCATCCATCTCATTACCCTTGAATAAGCACTATCACCTATTGTAGAATGAAACGATTCTGGCCAATAATACTATATACATTTAGGATTCTGGATTTTTGGCTGTTGCATATTCCCAAAAATCATCATCAACATGTGACAGAGTGGTATGGACCGCTTCCAGGGATCACTGCAGGTCTCCTCTGCTCTTGTTAATGAATTTCATTCGGTACACTTCTGTTGTTAAGCTCAGAGGGAAAGAGGAATAACATGCTGTTCAGAGAGAGCGAGAGAGAGAGAGCACTGACTGCCTTTAAAGGGATGCCACAAATACATTTTTAGAAGTGCTTTTAGGTATGATGCTGCTTACAGAGCTCTTCTCATCATTCAGTTTCAAAGCCCTAAAAATCAGATGTGAAATAGCAATGATCTGTCCTCCCTGCAGTCCAGGGACAACACTGTAAAGCACTGCCATTTGTTCTGCATAAAAGCCCCTGCTCAGAGCACAGGACATGTTAATATAGTTGTATCTCCACTTTGCCAAGAGATACATGTTAATGTTCTGGGCCACATGTAAGACAGTTGGAAGGACTGGGGTAACCGTGGTTTGAGAGTACACAGGTTAAATGCCCATAGATGATGAATGTTTGGGTTAATATCCGGATAAACAGCTGTCGTAAATGATCCCTTAACAATGTTTGGGGAAGTGGGAATATTAGGATGCTGGCCTTCAAAGTGGTTCAGCCGACCCAGCTCTGCGAAAATGAGTTCAAGTTGTTGCATTATTGAAAGAGTGGCTCATCCGCTGTCTACACATCCACACCTCATTATGAGTCATGGTCCCAGCCCAACCTAGGCTGAGTCTCTTTCAAATCACACATCCTGAATTAAAGTGGATTATGTGCACATTCTTTATCCTGTAATGAGAATACCACTCTAGTTTCAGTCATTGCTAGTGAGTAGCCATCAATACATGTATAGATGAGTAAGGTCTGCAGCATTTTAATACAGATAGTTTCAGTGCCACAGATTTAGTCATCATCCGGTTCATGTCGTACACGTATAGGTCCCACGGCTATTCTACAGTATGTGATCTCCAATCCCAGTGGTCGGCAGACTATTACGTTTTATTACACAAATATGGACACATTTCAAATCTCTAATAATATGTTTTTTTGTTGAGAAATAAGTGCATCATATTGAGACTCTAGTGGATCCTTTGATATGAATAGAAATGCTTTTTAACACTATCCAACTATTTCATTCCTGAATGTCTTTCCAAAAGTATGTTTTGTTCAGTCGTTCAGTCGTTCAGTCGCTGTCACTTGGTCTCTTTTCAATGCTTTTTTTCAAAGTCTTGGTTCTCCCTCTCTGTCTTCCCAGTTGACCTTGTCTTTTATTCGTGCCATCTAAAACCTGTGCCTCAAAGAAAAGCACTGAACATTTCTTCCTACGTCATCGAGATGGGTTGAGAATACTTCTGTCATTTTGCCAAAAACTGTTGAAACATAATTCATGTTTTGCTTTGTATTTGAAAAGCAGAACATCATTCTGTTTGTTAAGGATAATTACAACATTCTCAAACATAACTGCCGAAGCAACAAATGTGGCATAACAAAACACTCTTTATCTAGTTGTTTACACCGTGTATGGATTTGCTAATTGGATTTTGTAGTGTTATTTGGATGCTGGAAAGCGTGTATATTTTTTGGACTGATTTGATTTTGTTGTCATTATTGGGAGCTAGAAAGCTTGCCACTTTGATATTGTGTCATCAGTGCGTTGTAATCTCAATCTTAGAATTGTATTTGATATGCTAAACTGGTGTTTGTAATGATAAATAAGCTATGTACTGGTGTGTGGTGTACAGTATATGCACGCGCAGTAAGTACAGTGTTGTGTTTACAATTTTGCCAAAACATAATAAATTCATCCAAAACATGTTTGTCAGCAATTTCGTTATTCTTTGGCTTTGTTTCTTCATGAGCATCTTGCAGGAAAATCAGTATGGAACGCACAATCCAGATGTTTCTAATGGAATACATGTTTTTGCACTGCAATGGTTTTAAAATGTACTTTACAGCAATGAGTCGGAAAATTATTTATTTTCGCCTAAGTGATTAAGTTAATTGGTTAATTCAGTGTTTTGTTAACATTTTATATACTATATATATATATTTTTTTAAACATTATATTAAAATATGGCTTTCGGGTTCTGCTCTGGCCCCCCAATGGTGGAACAAACTCCCTATACGCCAGGACAGCGGATCAATCACCACCTATGAAACCCCACCTCTTTACCTAGGATAGGATAAAGTAATCCTCTCACCCCCTCCCCTGAAAAGATTTAGATGCACTACTGTTCCACTGGAGGTCATAAAATTTGTAAATCGGCTTCTGGATAAGAGCGTCTGCTAAATTCTGTTTTAAATAAAATGTTCAGTTGCAGAAGAGGATTTGGTTGAATTACAGCATTCTATTTGTAAAATTAAAGATACTCCAGATGTGTTGCAAGTATCACATTACATGTTCAAATTACACCCACTCTTTTCTTAGAATAATTTCAAGGACCCCTATATGGCTCAAAAGTATATTTTCTTTTCTGGTATTGCAACAATAAACAAATCTAACTGTGGAATCTAACTCAGGTAGGCAGATGGTTGCTAAGGTTACATACTGTTTCTGTGCTCAGAATAGAGGGCTGGAGGGCCACCTGATAAGATGCTGTGGGGAATGGGTCTCTCATCAGGTGCAGGTAGCAGTGCCATGGCTGTTGTTTATCAGTATTCTTTGTCAAAAAATAAAGTGTCATCACCCAGAGGATTCTAAAAGGCCTTTGAAAATGACAATATGCAAATATCAGAGTGTACTGTAGACCTTTGACCTAGAACAGATGTTTAAGAAGTATTTAGTTCCTCTGAGTAGGTGGCAACAACACTTCATCATCAGAATCCGTCCTATTCCAGACTTCTCTTTGTTCATACCTTTGTCTCTACTGTTTCGATGTCTGATTAAATGGAATGAATGTCCCAAACTTTTCTAGAGGGGTAGAACTTTGACAGAAAAAAAGTGAGGTATAGCATCTAAATATGAGAGATACTGTTGAGCCCCCAAAGGATGGCACCAGCCCTACGCACTGTGTTTTTTATGTCTCTGTGGACGTGAGTTGGGGTGGGCATTCAATGTTTTTGTTCTAGGTTTTTGTATTTCTGCTTTTGGCCTGGTATGGTTCCCAATCAGAGGCAGCTGTCAATCGTTGTCTCTGGTTGAGAACCATACTTGGGTAGCCTGTGTTCCCATTATGATTTTGGGGTAGTTGTTTTGTGTCAGGACCTGACAGAACTGTTTCATTTCTTCCTTTCACTTTGTTCTTTTGTTTTGTGTGTTCAGTCTAATAAATAATTAACATGGACACTTACCACGCTGCATATTGGTCCGATCCTTCCTACTCCTCCTCAGACGACGAAGAGATTCGTTACACGTAACCACTCCAATCAAAAAGTTTGTGATTGAAGAAGGGGAGCGGGTGATACGACTATATTCACACACAGTCCTTGATCCTGGTTTAAAATGGTCCAACTTTTAATAATTCCTTTATAAAAAGCATCTCAATTAATTATGTACTTTTTGTCCACCTTTCCACAAATTTAGTAATTTTATTATGCGATTACTTTAGTGTCACAGAGGGGGCAAGCAACTGTTCACAGGATCCAAACCTGGCCAGATCAGGAGAGGTCATTGTTTCTGTCCACAGACCTGAAAGGCGTTAAGTGTCTGGGGGTGTGTGTTGTGAGGCACCTGACAGCACCCAGGTACAAAGCCTCATTCAGGCCAGATGTAGTGACAACAGGTTCATCAGAACCTCAGCACCTGCCATGGAGACTGTGTTGTTGTCTGTCAGCCCTCCTCCAGTCCTCAGCCTCTATCTATCTAGTCCTTTATGCTGCTTTGTTTGGTGTTTGATGAGTGTCAAACGATATTAGGAAATACCAGACAGAGGCAGGAGGGAGGGAGGGAGGGAGGGAGGGAGGGAGGGAGGGAGGGAGGGAGGGAGGGAGGGAAAAACTGAGGGGAAGTTAGGCATAAGTGAGAAACACTGGGTAGTTCCACGAAATGAGTTCCTTTTGCGTCGCTGATATTTTAAGTAGAAATTGTTCACCAACATTGAATTTTAAAATCCTATTATATATATACAAAAAGTGCCCTTTAATATAGACCACATGGAGAATTCAATCAGATTTTTTATATGTATAAAGACTTGCTTTAGTGACAAAATTCCAC
This sequence comes from Oncorhynchus nerka, assembly GCF_034236695.1. Classification (NCBI taxonomy): domain Eukaryota; kingdom Metazoa; phylum Chordata; class Actinopteri; order Salmoniformes; family Salmonidae; genus Oncorhynchus; species Oncorhynchus nerka. Next base: position 28,397,475 of record NC_088420.1, on the reverse strand, counting down.
ATTTTGACATGTCCCTCCATGCACCCTATGTGACTTCTAGGAAGATTTTAACCCCAACATTTCTCCAAGTTTTCACCATCATTGTCAAGCCACAGTTATATTGTTGCTTTGACAAAGTCATTTCTGAAGATTATTATTTATTTATTGTGATTAGTGAATTTTCTGTCTGTCCGTAATTTTAAGGGCAAGCCTCCCACCAGGCACAAACGTCAATTCAACATCTATTCCATGTTGGTTCAACGTCATTTCATTGAAATGATGTGGTAAAAACGTTGATTGAACAGTGTGTGCCCAGTGGGCTGTTACATAAACTGAACTCTTGTTTTAATATGATGAAACTATGCCTTTTTAAATATTTATTTTTTAAGGAACATTTAACATCTTATAGTCAAATCATAGTGCTCTTTATGACAGAATGTTAAAACTAAGTGAAAAAAGGAAGGACTCTTCTGTTCATTGGATTGGATATTGTGTGCAGCCCAGAGCCCAGCCAAGGCTGCCTGCTTGTTTTTAGCTCCATGTAATTACTTGATCCAGGCTGCTGCTCTCACCGAGTCAATTCGATTAGGTATGCTCTGCTGGGACAGCTCAGTTGCCCATCCCGGCTGTCACTCACTCCCCTGAGCAGCAGAGAGCAGAGAGAGCCCTCCATGCCTGCTGGAGCCCTAGGAAAAGCTAGCTGGTCATGTGGGCACCAGGCCCTCAGAGAGAGAGAAGCAATACCTGGCCCTGAGAGGTGCACCTGCCTCACCTGGCATTGCCTGAGCTTCATTCACTCAACTCACGTATTCCCACTCCCACTCCAGGTGAGAGGCCACTACAGTCACAGCACCACAGCCATCAAGATGATGCATCACACCGACATTAACAAAAACCTACAGTACAGGGAAAAGCATAGTTTTGTTTTAGAGAAACTATTTTCTCCCCAACACAATTGGGAATTTTAAAACAAACATCACATACTGTTCTGTATGTAGATAGGCACAAGAAATCCAAACAGTGGAATGACTCAAATAGAAAACCTGAGTGGTTCTATAACATATGGCAAAATGACATCTGCAGCTTGTGAGATGAGTTTGGGGTTAAATCTTGATATCACGGGGGTAATATTGTGGTTTGACAGGTGCGCTATATTGAGCTAGTCAATCTTGAATAATTCAACAAAGACATCCAACTGTGCTGTGTTATCTTTAGATTCCAGTGGGGGATGTAGCTACTGTCTCACATGTAGAGCTGTAATCAGACACAACCAATGGTTGCTCCCAAGAAAGAGTCTTACTTATTGTATTATCATTCATGAGAACATTTTGGTCCCGTGAGATAGGACTTGTACACTATCAACATCCTGACCAACAAATACAGAACCTGTGTTCACCATTTACAATTTCTGAAATGACAGGACATTGTTATAGTGTACATGTCCTGTAGCCTAGCCTCAGGCTTCAGGCTTCTCACGTAAAGTCAAACAAGACAGGATTTGGAAGGATGATCATGCGAGACTACCTGTACCTAGCCTCGTCATTAGTCTTCATTAGTCCTAGACATGCCAGTAAAAGCTCTTGAAGAGCTCCTTTCCTGTCACAGCCTTGGTTCACTTTTATGTCATATTGATGTAATATTCACTGTAGTGCTGAGCGATTAGTGCTTTTTTAGGTTGGTTCAGTTTTGGTTTGATCCTTTTTTTAAATTATCACGGTTTTGGATTTAGGATTTCGGTTTCAAAGCAACTGCTTTCTATCCCTCTCGATCATGCATTCTCTCTTCTCTCTGTGTCAGCTCCGCATATACCCTGATAAGTTTTAGCGGGCGCACAATGGATTATGGTCATTGTAGTCATTGTAGTCATGGTCATTACCATGTTTTCTTTTGCTAAACTATGTAGAATATTTGCTAATTGGAAACTACAACTCCCTACTACATCTCACAGTTCATGCTTCATCTGATTTATCTGTACAGAAACTGCACATTGAGCTCACAGAAAAAAAACGAACGAAATGGAATTAAAATAATTTAACGGTTGGTCAATTGGTCAATTAAAAAATGAAAAATAACCACCATTTCAGTTAATCGCACAGCACTAATTCGTTGCATTCACAGGTCCAGAGAAAAGAGTCGGAAAGGGAAAGGTATTATGGTGAGACTGACCACACACCTCAAAGAGAACATTTTACTTTTCACAGTTGCACTCTACAGCCCGACAAACGGGGTCAATGTAAAAAGAGCCAATCATTTTTTTGTATTTTCTGCCCCAAAATGTGATAGTGGTGTCACTCTATGAGGTCACGCTCATGCCCCTGCAAAAGTCTTAGTTTACGGAGATTACACAGATCTCCTGACAAAGCAACCCTTGGAGTGGGAATGGAGATGTGGCTGTGAAGATTACCACAGGGCAAGCCACAGCACAGATGAGAATGATCCAATCTGAGCATCAGGCAGAGAAAGCGCTTTGAAAAGTGTCCTTCATTCATCCGTTCCCTGCGATATCAAACATTTCTCACAGGCTTTGGAGGAGTAAATCCATTGGCAGAACTATAGATAGATTTTAAAGTCATTAATATGATACATTATATAATGGCATCCCTGCTGATTGCATGTACTGTAAGTAGACCAAGGTTCAGGTTAAGCTAAAACATAAATGTACCCTAGACACTCATCTTGCAAAATGATAACATTATAATTAACACTTGACTGACAACTAAAACTATGACTTGCCTCTCCTGTCTATACAATCACTACAACATAGACATGACCCATGACACCACATCATTTGTAATTGTCAAACAGATTCACAAACTCAATTCACAATTCCTGAGGGCTCACTGCCAACTAATCAAGACACAGACAGCCATAAATCATCACTCTGGAAACAGACTGAGTTTGAGAATAATCACATTTCATGCTCAATATTTACTCACTTCCCATGTAGATCTGTAAGGTATTGCCCTGGTGTGTAAAGATACAGAGATGATGGTCCTCTGTAGCTCAGTTGGTAAAGCATGGCACTTGCAATGCCAGGATAGTGGGTTTGATTCCCAGGATAACCCATATTTAAAATGTAAGTTGCTTTGGATAAAAGTGTCTGCTAAATGCCATATATTATTATTTATTATTATGTACATTTGGCATTCATACTCTCAACAGGGCACTTAATCCTGATATTACTCTAATCAGAACAGCAGCTTTCAGGACCTTGTTTACATGTGTGGGTATGTGTGTGTGTGGTGTGGTGTGTTGTGTTGTGTGTGTGTGTGTGTGCACATGCTGTGGCTGCCAATACTGTCATAGACTCTCTGACATCCTCCCCTCCTGCCTGGAATGTCAGTGAGAATGCACATGTGAAATTGATCTACCATACACAGATATTACTATTCTACCAGGATGGGCACACAGGTGATGTAGATATTGTGCAGCTATTCTGGTTAGTTGCACAAAATGTGAGAGTTCGGAGAGAGGTTGAAGCCATGCGGTTGAGACAGAATTAAAGTCATTTGATTAGAGAAGTGTCGTTGGCAGCTAATTCAAATCAGTGCACTTGATCTGGGAGGGCCATTCCGCTGATCTTTCCCTAACTGCCTCTATGACACAAACTTACAGATATAAGAATGTTTGATCACAATATCTGAGGCTGACAGCAGAATACTACTTGTAACTTGTAACTCACTAACTTGTGTTGTCTTAAGGGTCAAAAATGACCAGCCACTATGTTTAACAGCAGAGAAAACCCCCTAAATTATATTTTTTCAACTTGAAATGTCATTACTTTTCCTAGAGTGACCCCAACATTAGAAAAAGTGAAACATCGCCTTTGTTCATATTTCCATGAAAGCTGTACACCACCAGGGTACAAAGATTGTCTTAGGGTCATTTTTGACCCAGTAGTTATAAGATAATTTACACACCACAAAAACCAGAAAGACACACACACACACACACATAACGAGAAATTGAGATTGTGTGCTACTGATTGAACTCAGACAAATCTAAAACTTTATTGTCCATGTGCAGCATCTCCCCTCCACGACCCCTCCACGACCCCACACATGACTCAGGTTCACAGACAAAAATAAATTCAAATTCAGACAAAATAAACCAAATTTCAGGCAAAATAAATATTTCTTGAAAGCATTGTTTACTAATGGGGAATGCAGTCAGAAGCTATAAAAGTGCTGCAGATGACAGTCCCCCCAGATCTTTCTTTGCTTGAAGCCATGAGTGCACATTTCAGTGCCCAACAGGTTGTAGATCTGAGAGTAGAGTATAACCCAGAGCACGATGCATCATCTTCAGATGAAGAAGAAAGACCCCAAGCTGAAAGAGAGACATTTTTGTCAACTTGTCACTATATGACAACCAGGGCAGGATGGCAGCACAAAATGTCATAAGGATGACCCCAGGGCCCACAAGACATGCAGTTTCCCATGCCCAGGACATCGCCTCAACATTCTACTTGTTCATCACACCAGCCATCGAAAAAATCATCCTGGAGATTACACATTTTGAGGGTTTCCGTAAATATGGAGACAACTGGAAAAGGATGGATGAGATTGACCTGCGTGCCTACATAGGGCTGCTAATCTTAGCGGGTGTGTATAGGTCCCGAGGTGAGGTTACATGTAGTCTCTGGGATGCAGAGATTGGAAGGGCAATTTTCCATGCCACGATGCCACTGAAAGTCTTTCCCACTTTCTCAAGAATGCTTCGATTTGATAACCATGAGCCAAGACCTGCAAGACGTGTGAGAGACGAACTGGTGGCCATAAGAGAGGTCTGGGAGAAGTGGGTGGAGAATCTGTTATACCTCTACAACCCTGGGCCTGAAATAACAATGGATGAGCAACAGGTTCCATTCAAAGGTACATTTTTTTCCTTATCTGTAATGTAAGTGATTTCCACTGTTCATGTTATTTTGTATTGCTGTAATATAATTGATGTATGTGATTTGTTTTCTGTGACACTGATACTAATTACTGATAGTAATCTATTTTGTCAAAAGGTCGCTGTCCTTTCCGGCAGTATATGCCCCCGCAAACCACAAAAGTATGGCATCAAGATATGGGTGGCCTGTGACGCACAATCCAGCTACGCTTAGAAGATGCAAGTCTACACAGGGAAGCTGACCAGTGGAGGCCCGGAGAAGAACCAGCGGATGAGGGTTGTGCTTGACGTGAAAGATGGACTGAATTTCTTCACCTCTTATGAACTCAGCCAGCAGCTCCTGAAGAGGGAGATCATCATGGTTGGCACAGTTAGAAAGATCAAGCCTGAGCTCCCCCCTGTACTCCTCGCAACAAGGGGGAGAGAGGCCTTCTCATCAAAGTTTGCCTTCACCCCCACCACGACTCTAGTTTCTTACCTCCCAAAGAGGAACAAGAATGTGGTCCTCCTGAACACACTGCACAAAACGACTGAGATCAGTGATCGTGAGGAAAGGAATCCTGGACTATAACTACATCAAAGGAGGCGTGGACAACCTGGACAAGGTGATTGGAACTTACAGCTGCAGGAGGATGACTACCTGCTGGCCCCTGGTCATCTTCCATAACATAATTTAGGTGTCCTCATACAATGCCTTTGTGATATGGAACAAGATCAACCCTACCAATATGCCTGATAATTATTTAAATTTTTTTTACCTTTATTTAACTAGGCAAGTCAGTTAAGAACTAATTCTTCTTTTCAATGACGGCCTAGGAACAGTGGGTTAACTGCCTGTTCAGGGGCAGAATGACAGATTTGTACCTTATCAGCTCAGGAGTTTGAACTTGCAACCTTCCAGTTACTAGTCCAACGCTCTAACCACTAGGCTACCCTGCCACCCCGACAGCTGGGAAAGGCACTTGTAACCACACACATTCGATGAAGGGAGCGCCTCCCCCGCACAGCACCCTCTGCAAGCGCTTGTGAAAGCTATTCAATGGGCAGAATCTTGTCCTGATCCACCTGAGGCTGCAGCTGGGGCAGGCAAGAGGAGATGCCAATTCTGCCCCCCAAAGAAGGACTGTAAAACAAATACTATGTGCTGCACATGTGAGAAATACATCTGCAAAGTCCATGCACACACACTTGCATACTGTCCTACATGTGCTAATTAGAGTTGATTGATTTATGTTCTTCACTTTTTTGTTTTGTATCTATTATCTTATTTCATTCTTGTTTATTGTTGTTGTTTATACACCTTGTGGGTGGGGGCAATGGTTTAAAAAAATGGGAGAAGACTAGCATTTTGTAGTTGAAATCCTCATTGTACAGTGTATAAGAATATATCACTATGTTGCCAAAAACGTTCAAGACTGTTATTGTTTCCCTTCAATAAAATGCATTCAAAACTACTTTCTGCACATTTCTGCTACTTTCTTTCTATACAAGTGCTATCTCTTGCTAAAACGTTTATGTTTACACCTATGCAGTACCTTTAGCAATAATAATAATAATAATAATAAACCTCTATTTTAGTAAGGAAAACAATTATGCCAGGTGTGTTGTAATACAAACAACTGGTGTCCACTGATTAAATATATGTCTTTCTGCACTGTGAAGAGGGAAAACCCAGATACAGTATTTACAAAGTTTGTGATGAATGACAGGTTGTTTCTTCATGCAAAATAGATTTGGGGTTTAAAATTCAATGAAGCTCCTTTATTTGAGGGGTTTAGTGAAGGTCATTTTTGACCCATAGGACAAGGGGAGTATACAGAATGTTAAGACTAAATGAGGACAGAACACAGGGATATTGCTTTCAGTATTGGCCTGCTGCAGAGCTCCTTGTCCTTTCATTTGAACTCCATATGTACAGTGCATTCGGAAAGTATTCAGACCCCTTGACTTTTTCCACATTTTCTTGTTTTTTCCCCTCATCAATCTACACACAATACCCCATATTGACGAAGGAAAAACAGGTTTATCAAAAATAGTTTTTTTTAAATGATTGCAAATGTATTAAAAAAAAACTGAAAGAACACATTTACATAAGTATTCAGACCCTGCCTGGGCGCTCTGGAGCAGGTTTTCATCAGGGATCTCTTTGTACTTTGCTCCATTCATATTTCCCTCGATCCTGACAAGTCTCCCATTCCCTGCCATTGAAAAACATGCCAGGTTTCCTCCAGACGTGATGCTTGGCATTCAGGCCAAAGAGTTCAATCTTGGTTTCATCAGACCAGAGAATCTGGTTTGTCATGGTTCAAGAGTCCTTTAGGTGCCTTTTGGCAACCTCCAAGCGGGCTGTCATATACCTTTTACTGAGGATGTGGCTTCCGTCTGTCTATTCTACCATAAAAGCCTGATTGGTGGAGTGCTACAGAGATGGTTGTCCTTCTGGAAGGTTTTCCCATCTCCGCAGAGAATCTCTGGAGCTTTGTGACCATTGGGTTCTTGGTCAACTCCCTGACCAAGGCCCTCAGTTTGGCCGGGCGGTCAGCTCAAGGAAGAGTCTTGGTGTTCCAAACTCCTTCCATTGAAGAATGATGGAGGCCACTGTGTTCTTGGGGACCTTCAATGGCACAGAAATGTTTTGGTACCCTTCCCCAGATCTGTGCCTCAACACAACCCTGTCTCGGAGCTCTACGAAGAATTCCTTCGACCTCATGGCTTGATTTTTGCTCTGACATGCACTGTCAACTGTGGGACCTTATATAGACAGGTGTGTGCCTTTCCAAATCATGTCCAATCAATTGAGGTGTACCAGAGGTGGACTCCAATCAAGTTGTAGAAACATCTCAGGGATGATCAATTGAAACAGGATGCACCTGAGCTCAATTTCGAGTCTCATAGCAAAGGGTCTGAATACTTATGCAAATAATTGTATTTCCGTTTATTTTTATTTTTAATAGATTAGCAAAAATGTATAAAAATATGTTTTCACTTTGTCATTATGGGCTATAGTGTGTTTTTTTTTAAATGATCCATTTTATAATAAGGCTGTAACATAACAAAATGTGGAATAAGGGAAGACGTCTGAATACTTTCCGAATGCGCTGTATATCATCTATTGTTCATTACCATGGAGATTGTGTTAAAGTGACTCTTTCTTTCTCATTCCCCATTGTTGGCCATGACAAGATGATGGCCCTGATGAGCTCCATGGTGATTGTTAATAAACTGTGGGTGAAACAATTGGATGAAGGGAATTGCTAAAGACCTTGTTCATAACATCAGGGTCTCTGGAGGGCCAGAGGGCTCTATTGATGCTGTTATGTGTCTGAATAAAGAGAAAAGCACTTCACATGGGTACAAATACACAAGCACTTCAGCATGTAGTGGTTTGTGCATTAGATTATCTCATAATGATCTGTTTGTCACTTCAAAACCGCTACAGCATGGTCCCAAACTATTACGTGCTCACGCACGCGCACATGCGCTCAAATACACACACACAAATGTACAAACGTACATATGCATGAACACATGCTCGCATGCAAATGCACTGTCGCACAAATACATGCACGCATGCACAAACGCACAAATGTACACTACCGTTCAAAAAAGTTTGAGGTCACTTACAAATGTCCCTGTTTTTGAAAGAAAAGCACGTCTTGTCTATTAAAATAACATCAAACTGATCATAAATACAGAGTAGACATTGTTAATGTTGTAAATGACTATTGTAGCTGGAAACGGCTGATTTTTAATGGAATATCTCCATAGGCGTACAGAGGCCCATTATCAGCAACCATCACTCCTGTGTTCCAATGTTACATTGTGTTAGCTAATCCAAGTTTATCATTTTAAAAGGCTAATTGATCATTAGAAAAACCTTTTGCAATTATATTAGCACAGCTGATAACTGTTGTTCTGATTAAAGAAGCAACAAAACTGGCCTTCTTTAGACTAGTTGAGTATCTTTGTGGGTTCGATTACAGGCTCAAAATGGCCAGAAACAAAGACCTTTCTTCTGAAACTTGTTCTTGTTCTGTTCTTGTTCTGGGAAATGAAGTTTATTCCATGCGAGAAATTGCCAAGAAACTGAAGATCTCGTACAATGCTGTGTACTACTCCCTTCACAGAACAGCGCAAACTGTCTCTAACCAGAATAGAAAGAGGAGTGGGAGGCCCCGGTGCACAACTGAGCAAGAGGACAAGTACATTTGAGTGTCTAGTTTGAGACACAGACCCCTCACAAGTCCTCAACTGCAGCTTCATTAAATAGTACCCGCATAACACTGTCTCAACGTCAACAGCGAAGAGGCGACTCCGGGATACTGGCCATCTAGGCAGGGTAGCAAAGAGAAAGCCATATCTCAGACTCGCCAATGAAAATTAAGATGGGCAGAAGAACACAGACACTGGACAGAGGAACTCTGCCTAGAAGGCCAGCATCCCGGAATTGCCTCTTCACTGTTGACGTTGAGACTGGTGTTTCACCGTCTAGTTTTGATATACACTGCTCAAAAAAAACACAAAAAAACACTAAAATAACACATCCTAGATCTGAATGAATGAAATATTCTTATTAAATACTTTTTCTTTACATAGTTGAATGTGCTGACAACAAAATCACACAAAAATGATCAATGGAAATCAAATTTTTCATCCCATGGAGGTCTGGATTTGGAGTCACACTCAAAATTAAAGTGGAAAACCACACTACAGGCTGATCCAACTTTGATGTAATGTCCTTAAAACAAGTCAAAATGAGGCTCAGTAGTGTGTGTGGCCTCTACGTGCCTGTATGACCTCCCTACAACGCCTGGGCATGCTCCTGATGAGGTGGCGGATGGTCTCCTGAGGGATCTCCTCCCAGACCTGGACTAAAGCATCCGCCAACTCCTGGACAGTTGGATGGATGGAGCGAGACATGATGTCCCAGATGTGCTCAATTGGATTCAGGTCTGGGGAACGGGCGGGCCAGTCCATAGCATCAATGCCTTCTTCTTGCAGGAACTGCTGACACACTCCAGCCACATGAGGTCTAGCATTGTCTTGCATTAGGAGGAACCCAGGGCCAACCGCACCAGCATATGGTCTCACAAGGGGTATGAGGATCTCATCTCGGTACCTAATGGCAGTCAGGCTACCTCTGGCGAGCACATGGAGGGCTGTGCGGCCCCCCAAAGAAATCCCACCCCACACCATGACTGACCCACCGCCAAACCGGTCATGCTGGAGGATGTTGCAGGCAGCAGAACATTCTCCACGGCGTCTCCAGACTCTGTCATGTCTGTCACATGTGCTCAGTGTGAACCTGCTTTCATCTGTGAAGAGCACAGGGCGCCAGTGGCGAATTTGCCAATCTTGGTGTTCTCTGGCAAATGCCAAACGTCCTGCACGGTATTGGGCTGTAAGCACAACCCCCACCTGTGGACGTCGGGCCCTCATTACCACCCTCATGGAGTCTGTTTCTGACCGTTTGAGCAGACACATGCACATTTGTGGCCTGCTGGAGGTCATTTTGCAGGGCTCTGGCAGTGCTCCTCCTGCTCCTCCTTGCACAAAGGCGGAGGTAGCGGTCCTGCTGCTGGGTTGTTGCCCTCCTACGGCCTCCTCCACGTCTCCTGATGTACTGGCCTGTCTCCTGGTAGCGCCTCCATCCATGCTCTGGGCACTACGCTGACAGACACAGCAAACCTTCTTGCCACAGCTCGCATTGATGTGCCATCCTGGATGAGCTGCACTACCTGAGCCACTTGTGTGGGTTGTAGACTCCGTCTCATGCTATCACTAGAGTGAAAGCACCGCCAGCATTCAAAAGTGACCAAAACATCAGCCAGGAAGCATAGGAACTGAGAAGTGGTCTGTGGTCACCACCTGCAGAACCACTCCTTTATTGGGGGTGTCTTGCTAATTGCCTATAATTTCCACCTGTTGTCTATTCCATTTGCACAACAGCATGTGAAATGTATTGTCAATCAGTGTTGCTTCCTAAGTGGACAGTTTGATTTCACAGAAGTGTGATTGACTTGGAGTTACATTGTGTTGTTTAAGTGTTCCCTTTATTTTTTTGAGCAGTGTACATTTGGTTGAGTTGTCAAGTAATGTGAATTCAACAAAACATTAGGTTTATGTTGGGTGAAGAAAATATGAAATTCCCATATGTTGATGACTTTTTGCAAATCCAAACTGATTTCCACATCGATTCATCATCATCATCACTTAGATTTTTTGTTGTTGAAATGACCTAGAAACATTGTTGATTCAACTATTTTTTTCCCAGTGGGAAAGCCCCTACTCAATCAATAACATTACAGAGAAAAGGCTTTCTGTTTGAAAACACATTGTAGGCTAGAGTATGTTAGACAACCTAATTCAATCAAACATACCTCTTTAGAATCCACAGGTTTTAGAAATCATTTAGTATGGGGCAGAAATCCGTAAACCTTGACATTGATGAGTGTTTTTTTTACATTCAATCAAACAGAAATGCTCCTTGGAAAAAAAGTTTTCAATTTTGGTTCACATAGCTTAAGGTTAGTAATTCACAGATGTGGCTATCTTTTAAAGGAGGATGACACACTCCTACGCTGATGTGAAACACCAGTCATCTATTTTCCTCTCACATCAATATTTCAGAGAAGTTAATGTTGACTAGGTGAGACAGGATGTCTGTTTCTCTAAAACCAGGCCACTATGCATTTATAAAGAGGAGTATGTCAGAAGTGTTGGAACAGAATCACTAATGTTAGAAATTCAGCACACTGTGAGACTACCATCAATTGACATTATATTTACAGAGAGATAATCTAAAACCCTTTGAGTAATCACCTATAGTGCTCCTAATCCAGACGTTGCGCTGAAATGCAATAATGCTAATTCCTCTCTCAGAACAGTGGGACTAGAAGAGCTAGCCTACTGTTTCCTTTTCATGATTAATTCATTAGATTGTTTTCAGCATTTTAGTCACTGCTGGCTGCTATCCATCTCAATCAAAGCATTGAAGCAGTGGCAACTCTCTTAGAAAAAAGCTGTCCCCATAGGAGAACCTTTTTTGGTTCCTCGTAGAGCCCTCTATTGAAAGGGTTCTACAAGAAAACCAAGAGATTTCTACCTAGAACCAAAAGGGTTCTACGTGGAACCAAAAAAAGGTTATTCAGAGGGCTCTCCTATGGGGACAGCCGAAGAACCCTTTTAGGTTCTAGATCGCACTTTTATTTCTAAGAGTATAAAGACAGAAGTGGCAGCGGTCCAAGCAGAGGAGATGTATTCAAAGACAGGGACTGACATTGTGTGTCATGGAAACCACAGCCACCTCCACATCAGCCACCTACCTGGCTGGTTTTAATGGCTAGTGGACAATAAACGATCTAAAATGGGCGGTACATAACTCAATGAAGGACAAATGGCTCTGGTTATGGTGGAGATAATGACAGAGAGGTGGTTTCAAAACCACACTAACGGCTTTCGTCGTCGGATGAGGAAGAGTACTCTACCAAAGCGCAGCTTGGTAAGTGTTCATATTTATTTATTGAACTGAACACTGAATAAACAAAAACAACAAAGGGGAAACCCCAAAAGAGTCCTGCAAGGTGAAAAACACTAAACAGAAATTAACTACCCACAAAAACCCAGTGGGAAAAGGCTACCTAAGTATGGTTCTCAATCAGAGACAACGATAGACAGCTGCCTCTGATTGAGAACCACACGCCAAACAACAAAGAAATATAAAACATAGAAATTGAACATAGAATATCCACCCTAGTCACACCCTGGCCTAACCAAAATAGAGAATAAAAGCCTCTCTATGGCCACACAATATGTTTAATATCTGGGTTTTTGAAAACTCCTTTGGCAGGGTTTCCTTTTCATCCTCCCACGTCCTTCACCCTCTCTTCTCCAAAAAGTCCAGTTGTCTACAGTCTAATTAGCAGACTACAACTCATAGCAGTCCCAGCTAGCACATAGCGTTCTGAGAACCATTTACTTCTTAGAGCTTGGTGAGAGCAAAGTTGTCCTATGGTTATTTTGCATACAACCTTACCACAACAATCTGGGAATGGTGCAGGATACCCAGCTAGCATATAACGTTGTGAGAACCATATGTTTCTTAGGTGGGAATTTCAGTACTTCAGCGTAACGTTTCCTACAGATTTCCCCATGTTTCTATTCAAAGTCATGTTCTCAAATTGTTCCCGAGAACGTTTAGAAACAAAGTTCTTCCGTGGGAATTTCAGTGCTTCAGAATAACGCTTTCTACAGGTTTCCCCATGGTTCTATTTAAAGTAATGTTCTCAAATTATTCCAAGAATGTTAAGAAACAACATTCTTCTGTGGGACTTTCAGTACTTCAGCATAACGTTTTTTGCAGGTTTTCATGTTCTCAGAACTTTAAGAACACTTTCTATGAAAACCACAAGAAAACATAAGAAACCTTCAAAGAAATGTCAAAGAATGTTATTTAAAAACATATACATTCCATTCTCTTGTTAAATTAGCAGTTTAACGGAAAGTAATTTTGAAACACGTTCTCAGAACAATAATTAATTACCTTCAAAATTACTTTGAATTTCCGTTCTCAGAACGTTAATAAAACCTCCCAGGAAAATGTTCAGAGAACCATAGTAAAAACCTCCCTGCAACCTAAAAATGTATACAGGTTACATTTTCCCTTCCATTCTCAAAAAAATTCATTTTTACTAGTCAGGAAACGTATGGCTTCTTTACCAGAACCAAAGGGGAACCAAAAACGTACATTCCCACAAATTCCAAGGAACCAAATGAGCTAGCTGGGGTGTGATCAAATTAAACATCCAGTGAAGAGTACATTGCACCACTACGTAACATTGACAATTTGCAGCAGACTTGTGTTTCTTGAGGACATTCAAGGTGCTATTTGTGGCACTGCTCAATGTATTTAACAAGAACATATGCACGCCTAAAACCCGTTGGCCATACTGTACACCACTGTCTGCCTTGATGATAATCAAGTTCATCATACATATACATCCACCTTGTATATCTCATCTTGAATCAACATACCATACCATACCTCTTTCAAATCAAATCAAATTGTATTGTTCACATACACAGTTTAGCATATGTTATAATCCTGGGCAAACACAAGTGCCACTAAAACCTGAACACAACGTCATGTTTTGATTGTATAGAGAGGATGTATTGAGATTAAATGGATTGCCATATGCGATTGGAACTGAAGTGAATAACCTGGAATGATATGACTAAAGTGGACTGGACACCAGAATTGAAATGCTGTACAATCGTAGTAAACACTTGGTTTTGATAGTGACTTTGTAGTCCACTGTTACAATGAATTATACATAGGTGCCGTATCTGCACAAAGACAGAACCTCACCCGTTGTGGGGAGATAAATAACCGCAGCACAGCCTAGGGTGGAGTGAGACCTGAGACTCTACATCTATGGCCACACTGGAGACACAGAGCCGTCTATCAATCTGTCCCCTGGAAACACAACAAGGCGACTCGCCCCAGAAAGGTACGGCACATAACGGTCAGACCTGGCCCCACGCAACACATCTGCGTAGTTCACCCAGCCAATGGTTTGTCATCAAACAAGAGGTTATTAAGATACACAGAGACATGATTTAAGACTAGTTAAAGTCCTATTCAAAAGTCTGAACCATGACTGGCTTGGCCAATTCCATTTTCAAGTTTTTGGATCTGGTTGCTTTAAATTGAATGTAGCTAATCAGGTTTATTTTGAGAGGCGAGTAGTAGGAGCAGTGGGATCATTGTCCTTAAGTGGGATTAGGCTGTAATTTGAAATCACAGGGGCTTTTGTGTTGTTAGGACCAACTAAGAATTGTTCAGAATCTGAAATGGAGTTGAATTTGTGGAATTAAGGGCTAGAAGGGGGTTGGGTTCTGCCACCCCTTTCCATTTTGGAAAGGTGGGCAAGGCTTTTCTGCCTCTGAAAATGCCGCTTTAAAATGTGAGACTGACAGTGAAAGTGTGCTTCTAGGCCACAGGCTTGAGCAAAGTAACTCTGCTAATCATGGAACAATAATTATAGTACCTGTTATTTTCTATCTTTACACTCAGGGGCCTTGTGTGTGTGGGTGGGTGTTTTCTTACGCATGTGTGCGTATGTGGATGCATGTGTGTGAGTCATTCAACCTACCTGGGACCTGTTTCCTGGTGAGTATGTTTCCAGCATTGTGGACAATAATAAGCAGTTGAACTCAAAGGATAACATGGTAGCCTACTGTAGTTTTCACTTTCTAAAAACAACACAACCTGGTGTAATGATAAGGTTGGCATTCCGCAGAGCAGGCACATGCCAGGCAGCAGCCAGATGGCAGGGGAAGGTCGCCTGCGCTGCGGAGGGCCAAACCTCTTGCTGGCTTACAGATTGATATTTAATTGCCCTGTAATTAAATTACTCCCTAAAAAACTCTGCGTGGATTATCTCGGTCAGGTACAATTTTCCCTTTTCATGGCATATGATGCAGCGCTGAATGCGATGAAGCAAGGATAAATATGATAACTGCCCACTTCACGCAAGTGTGGCAGTTCACATGCTTGCCTCTTTTTTATGGAGTTGTCATGCTCCAAGCAGATTTAAATGAGGCGTGAAAGAAAGAGACATTGTGAAAGGTCTGGCAGCACAGAACAAAGGAGAGATTGAGAGAGAGAGGGAGGTTATGATACCCTTCAGGTATTACAGGCAGTTTGGGTAACGGATGAGCCTGACTGGAGTGTCTGTCTGTCAGAGAAGAGCTGACATGGCAGGGGATAAACAACTCCCACCCCGCTGTACTGGGTGCCTCTGATTGGTAGAACTCTAGGTGTGTGCTGGGAAGGACAGTGACAATAGAGAAAAAAATATTAATTGCAGTGTCACTTGACCTCTTGAACCCGCCTCTCTGTCCTTAAAACAAGCTCATAACAAAGCAACATGTCAACCAGCTATTTCAATCGACCTTTGACCACAGAGTCCTCTTTCCTGCAACAGCAAACATACTTCAGACACAGTTGTTCTTCATGCCCTCCACATCATACATTGACCCAGAATCCATTACTTTCCCCTTAAGAGACATTAGAAGAAGACAAAAATGTATTCTACCAATTGAACGACATCTATTGCAGGATAAATCAATGTTAAAGTTTACATAGCTGGCCATACATGGATGCTAATTTGTACTTTATGGGTTCTACTATATATAATAATACGATTCAATTATATCTTTACATGAATAACCAAAGTCTATCAGAATTCCAGTCATTCCAATATATGTTATACCCCTTGATCTTGAAGAATAGGACTTGGAAATATAGAAGCCAAATTGTTTTATCTGAGCATAACCCCAAACCTAAGGACTTATTAGCCAGCCCTACTCTGTTGTTTATGATTTTGTTGTCATGTAGGACTGATTGGCTTATTGATTCATTTAGAAAAATAAATGCTGCGCTCATGGAATGGCATGCTTTGAGCACTACTGAAAAGTGCTATTTACATGTGAAAAAGGAATGCCATATGCTTCATTTGCTATAGGTCTATTGTTTACCTTTTTTGGTGACACTTTGATATCTTGATAATATGCAGTTATTTAAAGGGCAAATCCACAGATGAAACAATGACAAAAGGGCCGCCCAGCCTCTGTTCTGGTAAAAAGCTGAGGGATGGACCTGGTAACCACTCTCAGATTAATAGACAGAGCTATGGATGCAAGGACTAACCTTCCATGATATCAATAGTATTGTTTTAACCACGTTATGAGGCTATACAGTGTTTTTTTTACATGTACAATATTTACAAACATTGGCGAAAAACAAGCTTATATTTTGGGCAACTACAGATTGCCCCTTTAATTCTAATCAAAAGTGTGCGAGTTTGAGCATGTGTCAATTAGGACTTTGGATACATTTGTTTTGTCAGCATGAATTAGATTGAGCAATAAAAGCCTCGCTGGGGGCCTCCCGGGTGGCACAGTGGTTAAGGGCGCTGTACTGCAGCACCAGCTGTGCCATCAGAGTCCCTGGGTTCGCGCCCAGGCTCTGTCGTAACCGGCCGCGACCGGGAGGTCCGTGGGGCGAAGCACAATTGGCCTAGCGTCGTTAGGGAGGGCTTGGTCGGTAGGGATGTCCTTGTCTCGTCGCGCACCAGCGACTCCTTTGGGGGGCCGGGCGCAGTGAGCGCATTGGTGCGGCTGGCAGTGAGCACATTGGTGCGGCTGGCTTCCGGGTTGGATGTGCGCTGTGTTAAGAAGCAGTACGGCTGGTTGGGTTGTGTATCGGAGGACGCATGACTTTCAACCTTCGTCTCTCCTGAGCCCGTACGGGAGTCTACTACAACAATTGGATACCACGAAATTGGGGAGAAAAAGGGGTAAAAAATCCACAAAAAATAAATAAATAAGCCTCACTGGAAGCTACTATGCAGCTGTTGCAAGAGTGTATTTTTCACTGGTTTCAAAAACAATTAATGATAGGCAGCTTAAACTTCTTAAATTCCACCATTATTGGATTCAAATACACATTTATATGTGTGAACAGCCATCCACAGCAACCACAGTACGTAAGGCGCAAATAGCTAAATGAGAGAGCAGCAGTGTGATTCACATCAATACGCTATGTAGATATCAATAATAAGTGATATCTGTATCGCTGTAAACTACACCACTGCTGTCATCCTTACTGTACCTCCAAGTGTTTATTCAAGTTGGATAATCTTTGGATGCCAACAGCAGTCGCACCATTGGAAGACATAGCTTGGACTGTAGCCTACAAATGCCTATTCCTGCTCTTTTCCCACGATCCATCAAACACATTTGGTGTGTCATCATGACTTATGGTCAGACTCGCTCACATTGAACACATTTAAACTTACTGTGTTTTTCAATGCTGATTTGAATGTCATTGATGGAATTCGCATTTTTCTGCTTCAACAAAGAGCTGGTTCTCCAGGAGACCCTGGAGGACTTGTCGGACGTGGAGAAAATGTTCTTGAGCTGTGCGGGAAAAGACGAGGATGTCGTTGAGGTAGATGAACATGTTAACATGTTGTGGACAACGGCGTTAACCAGGGACTTCCTGGATTCCTCGGAGGCGAGGTGGGATCCTTGGTCGAGTGAGTGGGCCCGGAATCAGACCTCCTCTCCCTCCTACATTCCCGTAGTCGCCCATCGATCCGGACGGTCAAGGCGATGAGCGAGTCGAGATCCGTGGGCAGCTCCCGAGCTGCGAGCTCATCTTTAACTTCCTCCGATAATCCGTGAAGGAACCTGTCAAAGAGGGATTCTGGGTTCCAGGCACTCTCGGCAGCCAACGTGCAGAAATCAAACACATAGTCTTCCACACTGTGGGAGTCTTGACAAAGCTGGAGTAACTTCCGGGCAGCCTCTCTTCCAGACAATGGAGAATCTGAACATTTCTTCTGCTCAGCCACAAACTCCTCCAGACTGAAGCTTGAAGATGAGGGGGCACTGGGAGAGAAACACCCGACTGGTTCCTGACTCTCCAGCGAAGCATTACGTAGGGGGTAAGTGGGGTTCTCGGGAAGCAGGGGTGGCCTGGAGAGGTGCGTTGCTGACAGCGGGGTTACTGAGGGGCTGGGAGATTACTGTTGTGGGTGGCTGCCTAACAGACAATCTGCGGAATTGCTCCAGCAATGTATTCAAGGCACGGTCATGGCGTTCTGCCAAGGTCTGGAATCCTTCCATAAGACCTCGAAGTAACTCCTTGTGTCTCCCAATGGTGGCTCCTTGGGAGGAGACGGCAGTGCGGAGCTGGTCCGAGTCTGCTGGGTCAGTCATGGCCAGTTCGTACTAACACGACTCAGGATATGACCCAGATGCAGACACAGGAGATGGAAGGTTCAATATACAGAGTAGTTGATTAAAACCACAGGAGGCAGGGAAAGGGCAAGTCGAGGACAGGCAGAGGTTCGTAACCAGGTCCGAGTCTGATAGGTACAGGGCGGCAGGTAGACTCAGGGTCAGGACAGGCAGAAGTTCGTAAACCAGGTTAGAGTCAGATAAGTACAACCCGGCAGGCAGGCTTGGGGTCAGGGCATGCAGAATAGGTCAGAACTGGAAGAACAGGGACTAGAGTGAACAAGAACATGGGAAAAAACACGCTGGTAGGCTTGACAACTGGCAACAAACAGAAAACACAGGTATAAATGCACAGGGGATAATGGGGAAAATGGGCGACACCTGGAGGGGTGTGGAGACAAGCACAAGACAGGTGAAACAGGTCAGGGTGTGACAACGTCCTGACAAATTGAGGCTGTTATGAGGGCAAAAGGGGCAATGCAACTCAATGTTAGGAAGGTGTCCTTAATGTTTTGTACACTCAGTATAAGTGCACTTTTTCTGTTTCTACTTATTCTCTTCATAGCATTTAGAAGGACATCTGTAGGATGCCTTCTATAGAGGATGTACTGTGTCACTCTGCCTTACCATGCCCTCTGTCATTTCTGCCATCAACTGAGTCTCCAAAAAACTAAAACATCATCCCAGCACTTTGAAAAATAGAAAAAGGTATATTGTTGATTTATTGATTTGTGTAT
Source organism: Oncorhynchus nerka (assembly GCF_034236695.1). Lineage (NCBI taxonomy): Eukaryota > Metazoa > Chordata > Actinopteri > Salmoniformes > Salmonidae > Oncorhynchus > Oncorhynchus nerka. The sequence goes on along the minus strand of NC_088420.1, from coordinate 28,378,054 downwards.
CGAGCTGCCCTGGACTGAAAAAACAAGAGACAAAGACTACAATGCATCAGAGGTTACTTTACGTTCAGCACTGCCGAAGCCTGCTGGAAAATCCCAGGGTTGTCAGAACTCAGGCATTATAGATCAATGTTCTCTGTCGGCACAATTGTGCCTAAGGATCCGAGTTGAGATGAGGAGAAAACGGTTACTTAGACTGAGACTCTCTCGTGGGAGCATAAAAGCAAAGGGGGTCCACTTTGACCTATTTTAGGTACTGGGACACAGCTGCCGAAAGAAACAGGTCTCCTACCCTCCCACTGTTCTATAAGAGTATAGAAAAACTATTAAAAATGAGTGCCCCCTGCATCAAACTCCCAAACCCGACAGAGACATAGAAATCCTTCCTCCCACTCAATCCTGTCTTTGGAAAAACACAAAGGAATACCTACCATAGGAGTCATACATACAGACTCAGAACCTATTGGGAAACTACAATACCTCCTCAGCTCCTTGCTGGTTCATTTTCATGCGACAGACTCTTCAATTTTATTCTCGTTAAATATGTGTAGCAAATAGTGCTAATGTAGCTTATAATGAATTCCAGTGAAAATATGCAACCTTGTTTCTAAAACACCCATCATTTTCATCCCATTTTATACTCTCTATTTAGTCATTCAGTGACACTTCTCATCGATCGTGTCCCTACCAAGAGCATTTCAGCTAGAGACATTACAATATGGTCGATAAACATCACATTGTGAACATACACGCAACAGAGGATCTCTGGATCAATACTTCTGCTATATACTGTATACAATACTCAACTCACTTGCCAACCACTGTTTGTCCAATAACCCCAGATCACTTGACATACAGTATTCCATTACAGCAGTGTACAGTAGTGGCAATATGAGACATGATGGCCAGAAAAGGAGAAGACTGTAAAATGTTGGTTGAAGTATCCCCTAAGGACCTCAGATGACACCCCTCAGAAGACATTACTGTAGATGAATACGCTGATGTACTTCATCAGCAAGCCTGGCTGTCTGTGCAATTAAACTGACAGTCACATCACAATTAGACATGATAATGTACCTGTCTCGTTAGCCTGTGATTAAAAAGCAAAACTAGATGGAAAACAACATCCAAATATTAAAAGGGATTTCAGTACCACACACTGCAATACAAATCAATAAGCTGTTTCCCCATAAGTCTAACACAAGTTCAGTATTAAAGAACATTTGTTTATAGGCTTTGAGCTCAAATGCCTTATTGCTATATCAAATGCCATCAACTGAATATGTAAAAGTCTACTTATGGTTTGTCTAACTATGTAAACCGAGAGCTGTTTTCATTTGCCAGTAAACAAGCCACAAAACAACAGAAAAGACACTGTATGTCCCCTGGCGTAGAGTAGCTCTGGCCTGTGTGAGTTTTTCTTACTTTAAACAGTGAAACTACTGTAAAACAGGGAAAACATTGACGCCCGTGGGGGTGAACCACATAGAAGCTGGAGTCCTCTGACATACTCACCCTTCTTTAGACAGAAGACAAGAGCCCAGGTACTGAATTCTCACTAAGCAACAATCTGCAAGAGAACAGACACAAGTTCACAAATGAAACAGAATACACACTTACACAAATGCATTCACAGGTAAATGCACACATATGCATGCACCCACACACACACTCAGTAGTTTGGCCAATGGCTGCTGACGACAGAGGTGGTCAAGTGTGACAAACAAGGTTTCCAGTCAATGGCAGCTGCCTACAGGGGCAGCGAGGCATAACCAAATTGGATGGCTGACAGATCTGTTGACAGATCGGACTTTCTGATTAGCTTATGACATTTCAGGAACATTGTGACGGGAGGTTGTTGTCTGACCAAAAAGCAGGTTAGATAATTTACCACCTCAAACTTTACAGTGCATTAAGAAAATGAACAGAATATTGGAAAACAATGGAGAGAGATGGAGAGATATACCTGCATTATTACCATATTCCTGTAGATTAAGGCTATTCTGTGACTGGATAAACGAGAGAGATAAGCAGCACATGGGTGTCGTCATGTAATTATGAGCAACATCATCATCCTGGCATTATCAGGCATTTTAATTACATCTCTGGGGAACATCAGATGATTAGAAATGAGAATGGAATGGCTAGCGGAGTTTAGGCAGAGGAGAGGGGTGGACGTCTATATCTCGCTCCTGCATTGCCTCGATGGCCCTCACGTAGCAGTTAATAAAAAAGGGTTTTATCTGCTGTGTGGCTCTCTTCATTCTTCCTTTCCCCCTCTACAACCTTAATTAGACATTCAGCAGACAGGCTGCTGCTGCAATGTCTTTCCTAATGTTCTGTGTAAAATGCAGGCGAGATATTACCCATGATTGTGGCTTAATTAATATATCCTCACTAAAAGTATGTGGCTTGGAATGAAGGGCAGGGAGAGAATCTCTGATATGCCCTTGTAATGAGAAATATATTCAATATGAATCTCAGCAATGTTCCAAAGTGCTTTTTACAGAGAAAGTGGGTTGATTATTGACTATAAGTCCTTACCCCTTGTCCACCAAATGAAAAGGCTTTAGCTTCATCAAGAGGAAATAAGGAACAAATAATAAAATACGAGTATTATGAGTGTTTCACCTTTGAAAAAGTCTATTGGAAGTTGTGTGACTGTATTGGGAGTGGGTAGGCATACAGAAGGACTTGGCAGACGTCAGTGAATAAGTGATTTCCGACCCTGAGGGACACTCCCTGTGAATGGATCGCTCCACTGACCACAATGGAGTGCTGAGCATACAGTACATCCTGAGAGTATGATCACTGCAAAGGAGATAAAAAATGGTGACCCTCAGCAATTTCATACAACTGCTGATGCTCAATCTAGCAAGTTAATAGCCACACACTTTTTTTTACATGACTCCAATGCATTTAAGAAGGGAAATTAAATAACACTGATCTATTCATATTTGCTGTCACACACTCATGTAGCTAAAATCAAGAGAACAAGTAAAATATTTCCTCTGACATGGTCCCCCTTCTTGCTGGCATAGAATAGCAACCTATTTTTGGAATATCGACGGAACACAATTTAAGCCTCTCTAAATTTCTGACTACAAGTGGTAGGCCTATTCAATGTCCTTGTTTGAAAAGGATGAATGACAGTCAAACCTGAAATTAAATTAAATTCTGCTCTAACTCCTGTGTGTAGTGCTTCCCCACTAGGCACAAACTGATTGAATCAACATTGTTTCGACGTAATTTGTAAACGTATTGTGACATGGAATCTGTTTTACACTGGGCTGAACGACACTCCAATATATTTTGTAACAAGATACTTTCGAAAGCTGTAACTAGTATTTTCTAAATACAAAATACTTTTCTATACAATTTCTTTATAGCGGTTCACAATTTTGTGGCCTCCTTCCACACTAAATTGGTTTCAAAAGTTTGATGGTACTATGGTGTGAAAAAAGTGTCTGCTAAATTAACTAAATGTAAATGTATATGTGAAATTTAACAATTGCAAAGCATGCTGAGGATTACTCTAATGAGCTCTGCCCCGAAACAAGGCCAATGACAATACCCAGTGTACTTTGCAGTTGTTCATTTTCACACATTTTCATTTGGTCATCTTATCCAGAGTGACATTACATTCAACATTTTTTTTTTTTTTACCTTTATTTAACTAGGCAAGCCAGTTAAGAACAAATTCTTATTTACAATGACGGGCAATCAAAAGGCAAAAGGCTTCCTGCGGGGACGGGGCTGGGATTTAAAAAAATAAAAAATAAATAAATAAATATAGGACAAAACACACATCACGTTAAGAGAGACAACACAACACTACATAAAGAGCGACCTAAGACAACAACATAGCATGGCAGCCACACATGACAACACAGCATGGTAGCAACACAACATAACAACAACATGGTAGCAACAGAACATTGTCACGCCCTGATCTGTTTCACTTATCCTTGTGCTTGTCTCCTCCAGGTGTCGCCCATCTTCCCCAGTATCCCCTGTGTACTTAGACCTGTGTTCTCTGTATGTCTGTTGCCAGTTCATCTTGTTTTTCAAGTCTACCAGCGTTTTGTCTCAGCTCCTGCTTTCCCCAGTCTCTTTTTTTCTCAATCTCCTGGTTTTGACCTTTGCCTCTTCTGACTCTGAGCCCGCCCGCCTGCCTGACCACTCTGCCTGACCCTGAGCCTGCCTACCATCCTGTGCCTTTACCTCTACTCTGGATTACCAACCTCTGCCTGCCCTGACCCTAATCCTGCCTGCCGTCTTGTGCCTTAGCCACTACTGTCACACCCTGATCTGTTTCACCTGTCCTTGTGATTGTCTCCACCCCCTCCAGGTGTCGCTTGTTTTCCCCAGTGTATTTATCCCTGTGTTTCCTGTCTCTCTGTGCCAGTTCGTATGTTTTCCAAGTCAACCAGCGTTTTTCCCATTCTCCGGACTTTGCTATTCTCCTTTTCTATTCCACCCGGTTTTGACCCTTGCCTGTTTCTGGACTCTGTACCCGCCTGCCTGACCATTCTGCCTGCCTTGACCTCGAGCCTGTCTGCCACTCTGTACCTCTTGGACTCTGATCTGGTTTTGACCTTTTGCCTGTCCATGACCATTCTCTTGCCTACTCCTTTTTGGATTATTAAACATCATAGACTCCAACCATCTGCCTCCTGTGTCTGCATCTGGGTCTCGCCTTGTGTCATGGTAACTACTCTGGATTATTGACCCCTGCCTGCCTTGACCTGTTGTTTGCCTGCCCCTGTTGCTGTAATAAACATTGTTATTTCAACACAGTCTGCATTTGGGTCTTACCTGAAATGTGATAGTCTGCCACACTGAGGGAGTCCTGCCAAAGCTGGAGTAACTTCCGGGCAGCCTCTCTCCCAGACACCGGAGCCTCAACTTTCTCACCTCCGCCACGAATACCTCCAGATTGAGGCAGACATAGAAGTGGAAGCTTTCTCCTTGAGGAAACTTACTGGAGAAGAAAGTTATTTGTTTCTGGCCATTTTGTGCCTGTAATCGAACCCATGTGCCATTGGAACACAGGAGTGATGGTTGCTGATAATGGGCCTCTGTACACCTATGTAGATATCCCATAGCTGCCTTTTTCCAGCTACAATAGTCATTTACAACATCAACCATTTCTACACTGTATTTCTGATTAATTTGATATATTAAATGGACAAAAAATGTGCTTTTCTTCCAAAAACAAGGACATTTCTATGTGACCCCAAACTCTTGATCGGTAGTGTTGTCACGCCCAGGCTTTAGTTATCTTTGTTTTCTTTATTTTGGTTAGGTCAGGGTGTGACATGGGGGAATTATGTGTTTTGTCTGGTCTAGGGTTTTTTGTATGTTTATGGGGCTGTTTCCTTTCTAGGTAGTTTGTAGGTCTATGGTTGCCTAGATTGGTTCTCAATTAGAGGCAGCTGTCTATCGTTGTCTCTGATTGGGAACCATATTTAGGCAGCCATATTCTGTGGGTACTTCGTGGGTGATTGTCTTCTGTCATTGCACCAGATAGGACTGTTTTGGTTTTCACATGTATTGTTTTTTTGTAGTGTTCTCATTTATCATCTATATTAAAGACTACGCTGCATTTTGGCCCTCCTCTCCTTCAACGGAAGGAAACCGTTACAAGTGTATGTGAAACAGGACAAATATAAGCACCCACCAAATTATTATTATTAACTTGGCTGCTTGTTGAACGGTTAAACTGCCCCATTTTCAACCCACCCACAGTTTACAAATATCACCACGGCCACACCTGTGTGGGCCCTCTACATGCATCAACTATAGCTGAATACCATGCCTCTGTATCAGAACAGTGGGCTCCATGACAACTATACCATCATATTGACCATATTGACCAAATAACCAAAGGATAATTTTTACCGCAGTGTTTCAGTATTGAGTTAGACAGCAACTGGTAATTGGACTTTCAGGTCCACAAACTGCCCCTGGATTTCAGCCACAGCACCACTTGTCACTCCATTAAATTGGCAGTGCTTATTTAACTGTATCACTGCTGGGGTAAATTGAATGAGTGCATTCAGCTGCCAATATGACAGTAATTCAGAACAACTAGGTAGCTTGGGATGTGCTTTTTACTTTAAAATAAAATCTTCTCTCAAATGAATTACATGTATCTCATTAGCTGGGTTTCCATCCAATTGGCGACACATTTTCATGTGAATATGCATAAATAAAATATGCACGTTTTCCCACCAGAGATGCTACCATCAAATGTCCTTGCTGCAGATAAAAGTAGGCTGTGTGGGATGACAGTGCAAATACTTTTGAGGTTAAATTCCCATGTACCATATAAAAATTGATTTCCATCACATTTTCAACTCTACTGATGGTTTTATCACTAAAATTTTTGCATTATATAGTGAGTGTGTCCGCTCTGGTATTGGCACGTGCAATCTAGCCAACAGCTTGCAGATACAGTGCGGGTATAGCCTACATGATGAGATTATTATGGGCAAAAGAACAAGATTATTTTTTACTTGTTTTTGTTTTATTATCTTCGACATAGAAGTGGAAGCTTTCTCCTTGTGGAAGCTTACTGGAGAAATACTAAAAGAGAATGTTTCATAACCTGTAGCTAGGCAGGACTGGGGTCTAAATGGATAGTTTAGAGCTTCTGCTCTTTTCTATAACCTGTAGTGAACACATTATACGGTCTACAGTTTACTATAGAATACTACAGTACTTACTATAGAATTATGTAGTAAACTGTAGAATACTATACTACACACTGTAGTATCCCTCGATCATGTGCAGTACTTACTGTAGAATTGTGTAGTAAATAAATCAAATCAAATTTGATTTGTCACATACACATGGTTAGCAGATGTTAATGCGAGTGTAGCGAAATGCTTGTGCTTCTAGTTCCGACAATGCAGTAATAACCAACAAGTAATCTAGCTAACAATTCCAAAACTACTACCTTATAGACACAAGTGTAAGGGGATAAAGAATATGTACATAAAGATATATGAATGAGTGATGGTACAGAGCGGCATAGGTGTTACGGATACAGGTATCCTGTGTCTGTGTGTATATGTATCCTGTGTCGTTTTCTCTCCTTCTCCCCTCACAGGTGAAAAATCATCACTCCCCAATCAGTCACCAATCCAATCATCAATCAGAAGACACACCACCTCCTGTTTCCTACCCTATCACAGTTCCTTTCCCTTGGTTTAAAAACTCCATCAGTTGTTTGCTCTAGAGCTCAATCTCTCTGTAAATGCCGTGTCTGTAGGTCTCTCTGTTTCACTCTCTCTTTGTGTATTAACCTCTATTTTGTTTGAGCACCTCCATAGCACTTTGTCATCACCTGTGAGTATTGTTTTGGTTATGGTGTTTGTTTGTTTGCTGGTGGGAAAAGGGGAAACCAAGACAAGTCGCCCATGGGCATACACTACCCGTAGGTAGACTTTGTTAAATACACTAGTTAGAACTGGGCGGACCACCCACTGTATTTTTGGTTAGTTAGCTATTGTTTAAAGTAGGCTAGTCTAGCTTAGGGGTGTTTTTGAATACTTATTGTTTCTTTCCTTGGGTCCAGCTCAGCCCCTTTCCCTGCTCACCCCCATTAACGTGTGTTTACAAATAAACCTAGAGTTTGATGGTAGATTTCAGTTGTCGTGGTTATTTCGTTCTCACTTTTACTTTGTCACAATTATAATTTGCACGAGTTATGTTATGGGTCTCATTACCATCCCCCCCTAGACTGTCAGGCCAAAAGGGATTCGTAACATAAGTGGGCGCTCATCCGGGATCTGTCATAACTGACACCCATGCCGCTCATGTAGATTGTGATGGTGGTATAGTTGAGCGTTATAGCTGAAGTAGCATTAGTGTTTGCTATTTTCGTTGGCTCTTGTGAAGTAGTTAAGATGGCTACTTTTGATTTGAAATCCTTTTTGGATAACCCTTCGTGGGAGGTTTTTGACAAATGTCGTAGAGTTGACTTAATGACCGTGGCTGACCATTATTCAATATTGATTCCGCAGAGTTTAGTTAAGGCGGAGGTTAAACAGCTAGTTTTAAATGTATTGTTGGAAGAGCAGGTGCTTGTGTTACCGCTGCCTGAGCCTACTACCCCTGTAGGGGATGTTGCTGCTCCTGTAAGCCCATTGGTGTCTGAGAATGAGGGTGAGGCTAAAACACCAGCCACATTGTCCCGTTTTGATCCACTCTCCCCACTGTCAAACGGTGATGCCAGGAGGGATGTCCGTTTAGCACAGTTCCAACTGGAGGCGGAAGAGCGAGCCCAAATTAGGCGAGACTCTCCAGTTGGAGATGTGTAAAATTGAGGCAGAAAGAGAACGGCATTTGGAGATGTGTAAAATTGAGGCAGAAAGAGAACGGCATTTGGAGATGTGTAAAATTGAGGCAGAAAAAGAAAGAGAACAGCGGTATTTAGATTTGGAGATGTGTAAAATTGAGGCAGAAAAAGAACGAGAACAGCGGCAGATGACATTTAAAATGCGCCAGATGGAACTGGAGGCAGAGACAGCGAGGCTAGCCTCCGGTCCTGCTGTCACTGTTAGTGAGTCGTCCTCACCTGCTGTGTCCTCAAACACGTTTGACATTAGTAGGCAGATAGCCTTAGTACCTTTGTTCAGAGAGTCGGAGGTTGACTCCTATTTTTGTGTATTTGAGCGTATAGCCGTAGCATTGAAATGGCCTGAGGAGGTATGGTGTCTATTACTTCAGTGTAAATTAACTGGTAAAGCCCAAGAGGTTTTGTCAGCGCTACCTCTGGAGGACAGTTTGAATTATGAAGTGGTCAAAGCTACTGTTCTTCGTGCCTATGAGCTTTTGCCTGAGGCATACCGACAGATTTAGGTCTCATAGAAAGTCTTCTAGTAAGACTTATGTGGAATTTGCTAGAGACAGGGAAATCTGTTTGCTAAATGGCATGCTGCTAGTAAGGTAACTGATTTCAACTCTCTCCGGGAGTTAATCTTGTTGGAAGAGTTTAAAGATTGCTTACCCGAACGCATTGTAGTTTACCTAAACTAACAGAAAGTATCCTCCCTGGCAGAAGCGTCTGTGGTGGCAGACGAGTTTGTGTTGACGCACCAGAGTGTGTTTTTGGCTCAAACTGAGAGTAGAGCCACTGAGTTTCCTACTTTTAGCCCTAGTCGGCCAGCAGTAGTATATCAAGCACGCCAGAAGAATGAGCGTCCCTGTTTCTATTGTCATAAAGTAGGACATATGATTAATGATTGCTTCCTGCTTAAACGCAAACAAGGGATGCCTCTTCGTGCCAAGCCGCCAACAGGTGTTGGTCTAATTCGTACGGTTGTGAGGTCTGCAACAAAACAGGTGCCTCAGGGTAACTGTAGTTTGAAAGTCTCAGTCCCCGACCGCAGTTATGAACCATTCATTTCCGAGGGGTTTGTGTCCCTAACGAATGACGAAGCGTCTCAGCGTCCGGTTAAAATCCTTAGAGATACTGGTGCGGCGCAGTCGTTTATATTGTCTGATGTGTTGCCCTTATCTGACGATACATACTGTGGTTCCAGTGTGTTAGTGCAGGGTATTGAAATGGGTTTTGTCCCAGTGCCATTGCACTTTGTGAAAGTACACTCTGAGTTAATCAGTGGAATATTCAGAGTGGGGGTACGTCCTAAGTTGCCAGTGAAAGGTGTGACCTTTATAATGGGTAACGATATTGCCGGAGGAAAGGTAGTACCCGTATTGGAAGTATTGGATAAAAGTGACCACTCTCTCTCTAATGAGGTGGCACAGAGTTATCCACATGTGTTCCCCGCTTGTGCTGTCACTCGTGCTCAGGCACGACAAGAGGGTGACGTGATAGATTTGTCGAACACTGTTCTGTTCAAAGAGGTTGATCAAGAGGATGGATTGTGTGATACCTCTGAGAAGCTGATCACCTCTGACAAACAGCCCAGGAAAGAATCAAAGAACGTTGAACTTATTACTGATGCAATACAGTTACCAGTCACTCGTGAGCAGCTGATTGCTAACCAAAAGGTTGACGACAAACTTGCTAAATGTTTTTCTAGTGTTGTCTCCTTGGAAGATGTAAAGAACGTGGCTTACTTCATTGAAGGTAATCTCCTCATGCGTAAATGGAAATCCCATGTTGACGCGGGTGGAGATTGGAATGCTGTTTACCAAATAGTGATTCCTACAGCCTTTCGACAAAATGTATTATCCCTTGCTCATTATCACCAGTGGTCTGGTCATTTAGGAATCACAAAGACTTATGATCGGATCCTTCGAAACATTTATTTTGGCCGGGTTTAAAACAAGATGTGGCTCAGTTCTGTCGGACATGCCACACATGTCAGATAACAGGAAAACCACATCAGGTTATTCCTCCCGCTCCTCTTTGTCCCATACCTGTCATAGGTGAACCATTCGAGCATGTGGTGGTTGATTGTGTCGGACCGTTACCGAAGTCAAAATCGGGTAACCAGTTTTTGTTAACGATAATGTGTATGGCTACAAGATACCCCGAGGCCATTCCTCTGCGAAGGATTACAGCCCCGGTAGTGAGTAAAGCCTTAATAAAATTCTTCACGACATTCGGGTTACCTAAGGTGGTACAAAGCGATCAAGGTACCAATTTCCTATCCAAGCTCTTCAAGCAGGTGTTAAAATCCTTGTCAATTACGCACCGTGTGTCAAGCGCCTATCACCCAGAGTCTCAGGGTGCGCTTGAAAGATGGCATCAGACACTGAAGTCTATGCTACGTAAATATTGTTTGGAATCTGAGAAAGATTGGGATGAGGAAGTTCCTCTAGTTTTGTTTGCTGCTCGTGAAACTGTGCAGGAGTCCCTAGGTTTCAGCCCGGCTGAACTAGTGTTTGGTCACACAGTAAGAGGACCAATGAAAGTCCTTAAAGAACAGTTCTTGTCCCAAGAGTTGTGTACAGGAGATGAGAATGTGTTGGACTACGTTAGTCGCTTTCGTGAGCGCCAGCTCTGTCTTCCTCACAGAGTAGCATGAAAAGACACTATGATAAAGAGGCTGTTTCTCGTCCACTACAGCCAGGTGATGAAGTACTGGTGTTATTACCTGTTCCAGGATCTTCACTGTCAGCTCGTTTCTCTGGTCCTTATTTAATTGAAAAGAAAATAAGTGAAACTGACTGTGCTTCAAACTCCTGATAGACAACGCCAATCTCGTGTGTCACATTAACATGTTGAAAGCATACCACACCCGACCCATCACACAGTTAGATAGTTCAAAAACAGAGGACAGTACTGCTGTCTCCTCTGCTACTACTGCTATGATAGTGGACAGTCATATTGATGATGTTGATGGATTGGAGTTGCACAATACGCAACAGCAGTGTGTTAGATTGCCCAACTCAGAAATGCTGCTGTCTATCCAGTCAGGTCTGGTTCATTTAACGGATGGACAGGCTAATGATATTGTGAGGCTACTACAGTTTTCCATGTCTCTTTAATGACGTTCCTACTCGCACAAACGTGTTGGAACATGACATTAATGTTGGAAATGCTACACCTATCAAGCAACACCCATATCGTATCAACGCTTCCAAGAGGAAGATGATGAGGTGAAATATTTGTTGGAGAATGACCTGGCTACGCCAAGTTCCAGCCCTTGGAGTTCTCCTTGCATTTTTGTTCCTAAACCTGATGGTACGTCCAGGTTATGTACGGATTATCGAAAGGTAAATTCTGTCACAATGCCAGATTCGTTCCCGTTACCCAGACTGGACGACTGTATCGACACTATTGGTGCTGCTAAGTATGTAACTAAGTTGGACCTCTTAAAAGGTTACTGGCAGGTTCCGTTAACTTCACGTGCTTCTGAGATTTCTGCCTTTGTGAACCCAGACAACTTCCTACAGTACTCAGTCATGGCTTTTGGGATGCGAAATGCACCAGCCACTTTCCAACGACTGGTTAACTCCGTATTAGCTGGCGTTCCTAATTGTAGTGCATACCTTGATGACCTAGTGATTTATTCGTCTGATTGGTCAGATCATGTTGACTCTCTAAGGGTAGTATGTGAACGGTTGGCAGCTGGTTCTCTAACCCTGAACTTGGCAAAGTGTGAGTTTGGGAAGGCTACTGTTACCTATCTCGGTAAAGAGGTTGGCCATGGACAGGTGCGCCCTGTTGATGCCAAGGTCTTGGCTATAACTGCATTCCCTGCCCCTACCACCAGACGAGAGCTACGCCACTTTTTAGGGATGGTTGGCTACTACCGTAGCTTCTGTAAAAATGTATCTGGGGTAGTTGCTCCATTGACCGATTTGCTTAGCCCGGCTAGATCATTTGTGTGGTCCCCTGATTGTAAGAGAGCTTTTGAATCTGCGAAAGCACTCTTATGTAGTACACCTGTACTTGCTGCTCTGGATTTTGAACAACCGTTCAAACTTGAGGTAGATGCTAGTGCCAGAGGTGCTGGTGCTGTTCTGCTGCAGCAGGACAAGAGTGGAGTAGATCATCCCGTTTGTTATTTTTCCCGTAAATTTAATAAATGTCAAACAAACTATGCGACAATAGAACAAGAAGTTCTTGCTTTGTTGTTGGCTCTGCAATACTTTGAAGTATATATTGGTTCCAGTGCCCTACCAGTGATTGTATATACTGACCATAGCCCCTTAGTTTTTCTCCACCGAATGTACAACCAGAACCAGCGCCTTATGCGTTCGGCGCTGATTGTACAGAATTATAATTTGGAGATCCGCCACAAAAAGGGTTCTGATAATGTGTTTGCGGATGCTTTGTCTCGTGTGTAAGGATTGTATGTTTTGCAAGGTTGTTGCTTTGTTATTGTTGTGAGTACTTATTGTAATACTGTGGTCGCAATCCCCCCTAGGGTTGCTCTTTTAAGGGTGGGAGTGTAACGGATACAGGTATCCTGTGTCTGTGTGTATATGTATCCTGTGTCGTTTTCTCTCCTTCTCCCCTCACAGGTGAAAAATCATCACTCCCCAATCAGTCACCAATCCAATCATCAATCAGAAGACACACCACCTCCTGTTTCCTACCCTATCACAGTTCCTTTCCCTTGGTTTAAAAACCCCATCAGTTGTTTGCTCTAGAGCTCAATCTCTCTGTAAATGCCATGTCTGTAGGTCTGTGTTTCACTCTCTCTTTATGTATTGAGCTATCTTTTGTTTGAGCACCTCCATAGCACTTTTTCATCACCTGTGAGTATTGTTTTGGTTATGGTGTTTGTTTGTTTGCTGGTGGAAAAAGGGGAAACCAAGACAAGTCGCCCATGGGCATACACTACCCGTAGGTAGACTTTGTTAAATACACTAGTTAGAACTGGGCGGACCACCCACTGTATTTTTGGTTAGTTAGTTAGCTATTGTTTAAAGTAGGCTAGTCTAGCATAGGGGTGTTTTTGAATACTTATTGTTTCTTTCCTTGGGTCCAGCTCAGCCCCTTTCCCTGCTCACCCCCATTAACGTGTGTTTACAAATAAACCTAGAGTTTGATGGTAGATTTCAGTTGTCGTGGTTATTTCGTTCTCACTTTTACTTTGTCACAATTATAATTTGCACGAGTTATGTTATGGGTCTCATTACCATCACCCCCTAGACTGTCGGGCCAAAGGAATTCTTAACAATAGGCAAGATACGGTAGATGGTATTGAGTGCAGTATATACATATGAGATGAGTATGTAAACAAAGTGGCATAGTTAGTGGCTAGTGATACATGTATTACATAAAGATGCTGTAGATGATATAGAGTACAGTATATACATATACCCTACATTATTAATCTCATATGTATGTAAACATTATATTAGGTAGCATTGTTTAAAGTGGCTAGTGATACATCATTTCCCATCAATTCCCATTATTAAAGTGGCTGGAGTTGAGTCAGTGTCAGTGTGTTGGCAGCAGCCACTCAATGTTAGTGGTGGCTGTTTAACAGTCTGATGGCCTTGAGATAGAAGCTGTTTTTCAGTCTCTCGGTCCCAGCTTTGATGCACCTGTACTGACCTCGCCTTCTGGATGATAGCGGGGTGAACAGGCAGTGGCTCGGGTGGTTGATGTCCTTGATGATCTTTATGGCCTTCCTGTAACATCGGGTGGTGTAGGTGTCCTGGAGGGCAGGTAGTTTGCCCCCGGTGATGCGTTGTGCAGACCTCACTACCCTCTGGAGAGCCTTACGGTTGAGGACGGAGCAGTTGCCGTACCAGGCGGTGATACAGCCCGCCAGGATGCTCTCGATTGTGCATCTGTAGAAGTTTGTGAGTGCTTTTGGTGACAAGCCGAATTTCTTCAGCCTCCTGAGGTTGAAGAGGCGCTGCTGCGCCTTCTTCACGATGCTGTCTGTGTGAGTGGACCAATTCAGTTTGTCTGTGATGTGTATGCCGAGGAACTTAACTTTGCTACCCTCTCCACTACTGTTCCATCGATGTGGATAGGGGGGTGTTCCCTCTGCTGTTTCCTGAAGTCCACAATCATCTCCTTAGTTTTGTTGACGTTGAGTGTGAGGTTATTTTCCTGTAGGCCGTCTCGTCGTTGTTGGTAATCAAGCCTACCACTATTGTATCGTCCGCAAACTTGATGATTGAGTTGGAGGCGTGCGTGGCCACGCAGTCGTGGGTGAACAGGGAGTACAGGAGAGGGCTCAGAACGCACCCTTGTGGGGCCCCAGTGTTGAGGATCAGCGGGGAGGAGATGTTGTTGCCTACCCTCACCACCTGGGGGCGGCCCGTCAGGAAGTCCAGTACCCAGTTGCACAGGGCGGGGTCGAGACCCAGGGTCTCGCGCTTGATGACGAGCTTGGAGGGTACTATGGTGTTGAATGCCGAGCTGTAGTCAATGAACAGCATTCTCACATAGGTATTCCTCTTGTCCAGATGGGTTAGGGCAGTGTACAGTGTGGTTGAGATTGCATCGTCTGTGGACCTATTTGGGCGGTAAGCAAATTGGAGTGGGTCTAGGGTGTCAGGTAGGGTGGAGGTGATATGGTCCTTGACTAGTCTCTCAAAGCACTTCATGATGACGGAAGTGAGTGCTACTGGGCGGTAGTCGTTTAGCTCAGTTACCTTAGCTTTCTTGGGAACAGGAACAATGGTGGCCCTCTTGAAGCATGTGGGAACAACAGACTGGGATAGGGATTGATTGAATACTGCAGTAATGTCCGCAAAAACACCACCATTCCCAAAAACACTACACTTGGTTAATAAAAGTAAATACTACAGTATTTAATTTGCATATATCCTACCCATTCCCCTCCCCTATATCCCCATTTGTGCCACCCATAAGTGAGAAATCTACATGCCAAGTATAGATCTTATATTTGCAAGAATGTTTGCGATGGACTACATATTTATTTGGACTAGATATTTATTAATTGGATGGTTTTCCCATTGTTCAGGTTCCAGACATTAACTATCCGAGCATCTGTATTGACAAAGACTTAATGTAAAAAATAAATAAATAAGGCTGAGCTAGTTAAAAAGCTAAGATTTAAAGTGGGCTTCTTTTTTAGAAATAGATCTTACCTGTTTCTATATAACAGGAAGCAGATTACACAGTCGACTTTCCTGCCAGTTCTTGATTATGGTGACACGACCATAATACCATTGGGCTCCTGAGTGGTGCAGCGGTCTAAGGCACTGCACCTCAGTGCTTGAGGCGTCCCTACAGACACCCTGGTGAAGCACCCTGAAGAAGGCACAGTGAAGCCGAAACGTTGGTAAATACCCATTAAATTGCTGGGAGCTTATACATGGAGTGTGCGACTTTCTTTCTTTTGATAGTTTATAGTTTATTTGCCGTTAGTCAGCACCTCCACACAAACTATTCTGGTTGAGCGCCAGCTCATGTTTTTTAATCAGGCTGTATCACAACCGGCTGTGATTGTGAGTCCCGTAGGGCGGCGCACAATTGGCCCAGCGTCGTCCGGATTTGGACGGTGTACGCCGTCATTGTAAATAAGAATTTGTTTTTAATGACTTGCCTAGTTAAATAAAGGTGAAATAACAAATAAAATCAAAAACGGGTTGAACTAAGGATGAGCAAAAATGACAAAATACCATAAAGATCAATGCATCAAAATAAATTACAAAATACTTTTCAATTTAAAGTTTAAAGTTTTCTTGTTTTTCAATCAACCAACAAAACACATTCCACATTCACAGATGTGACAGGCTTAAAAAAAGTCTAAAAATAATAATACATTTGAATTTTTTTTTTAAATACAATTAAAATGAATGATAAAGTCAAATAAAAACATTTTTTTTTCTTCATCTATTTATTTTCCTTGGTGCATACGTACATACATACACACATACACACACATACATACGCACACGTACTCAATTAATTAATTAAAATTAAAAATTAAAAAAACATATAACACTTGCAGCAGCACTATCAAGGTTCTTATCAGCTATTTCAAGCATTCGCTGAGACGACGGGCCAATAATTCGTTTTTAGGTTTTACAGTACCTTACACAACATGTATCCGTGCATTTACCTAGTCACCCCGTTCACTCTGTCCAGTTTGAAATATAGTTGAATAATGGAGACCAGAGTCTATCAAACTTGGGCTGTCTCTTGTGGAGGTCATAAGTGAGCTTTTCAAGAGGAAGAAAGTCAACAATCTGGTCAATCCAAATTTTAAATGTAGGAGGGGTATTAGAGGCCCACAATAGAAGAATACATTTCTTAGCAAAGTATGTAATAGTCATAAGCAAATTTTCTCTGTCAGGATCAAGAACAAAATCCTGCTGGGCATTAAGAAAGATACACGGGGTCATATCAAACTGTACCTCTAGTATTTTCTGTGCAGCAGTATGTACAGATTGCCAGAATCTGGCAATCTCTCTACAGCTCCAAAATACATGCATATAGGTTCCACTTTCAGAGGTACATCTTTTACAGTTAGGAGACATATCTGTTTTCATTCTATGGAGTCTCAAAGGAGTATAATACAATTTGTAATTAGATTCTTTAATTTTTACACTGGTAGAGGAGCAGTATACCCTGTCGCAAACCTCCGCCCATAACTCATCACTGATAGTCAGACCAAGGTCCTTTTCCCAGATTATTTTCAAAGGAGTAAAGGAGGATCTTCCTTTCTCAGAAAGGAGTCTATAGATGTAAGATATTTTGCCTTTAATGGATTGTGCTGTGACAAGAAGGGTTTCAACTTCATTCAACTGAGTTCTAAACCTCCTCTTGGAGGTAAATGAGGAAATTACATGTCTAATTTGAAGATATTAAAAAAAAAAAAAAAAATGGGATCTTGGCACATCTAATTCACTGCAGAGCTCTTGAAAGGATTTCAGTGTAGTGGTTTTCTGATGAAATAGGTCTGAAAAGGTCCTGATTCCTAGAGTATGCCAAAGATTAAAGTTGGCATCCCTCAGGGCTTTTGGCAAGTCTGGGTTGCCTACTATAGGCGAGTGAGAAAATATTTGGGAGGAAATGCCCAGGTATTTCTTACAGTCCCTCCACGCTAGTAGGGTGCTGTAAATCACAAAGGTTTTGGCTATGTTGCCCACTTCACTAAAGTTATTAATGAATATAATTGAGCTTAAGGGCAATGAACCACAGGATTGGGCTTCTATCTGAATCCACGTTGACTCTTGTCTGTTTGTGATCCATGTTAGCATGTTGCGGATTTGGGCAGACCAGTAGTACAATTGAAGGGAGGGAAGGGCAAGACCACCCTTAGATTCAGGTTTCGAGTGGAAAACTTGATCCTAGGTTTTTTATTGCCCCATATAAATTTGGTGATGCTTTGGTTAGTTGTTTTGAAGAAGGAAACTGGGAGATAGCATGGGAGCATCTGAAATAAGTAGTTCAGTCTAGGGAGGACGTTCATACGGATTACATTAATTCTTCCTACTAAGCTAATTGGGAGGGAGATCCAGGTTTGGAGATCGTTCTTGATTCGATCCAGGAGTGGAAGATCATTTTTCCTTAAGGCTATTCAGATCTGGTGCTATGAAGATCCTGAGGTATTGAAACCCCTGTGTTTTCCATTGGAAAGGACAAAGTGTCTTCATAGAGCTGGTGAGTGTAATATTGAGAGGGCAGACAGTGGACTTGTTCAAATTGATCTTATAACCTGAAAACTTGCCATACTGAGCAATTGTGTCTAAAATGAGAGGGAGGGATTTCTCAGGGTTGGATATGTAGAGCAAGACATCATCCGCGTAAAGCGAAATCTTGTGCTGCAGGCCACCTGCAGAAACACCCATAATACTTGGATTGCTCCTTATCAGCTCTGCCAGAGGCTCCGCCCCCAACAAGTAGAGCAGCGGGGACAGCGAGCACCCTTGTCTTGTGCCCCGTTCCAGAGGGAATCTGTCAGAGTTCAGTCCATTAGTAGTCACCATGGCATTTGGATGAGAGTATAGTGATTTGATCTATTTAATTAAATTTGGGCCCATATTGAACTTTTCTAAGACTGAAAACAGAAAGCTCCACTCCATCCTGTCAAACGCCTTCTCAGCATCCAGTGAAGCCAGCAGGACAGGGGTCTTCTGTGCGTTTACTTGATCAATAATATCAAAAAGACAGCGAATGTTATCAGAAGAGTATCTGTCTCTAATAAATCCAGTTTGGTCAGCTTTTATTATTTTGGGAAGAAGAGTGTTTAGTCTTTTGTCGAGCAATTTGGTAATTATTTTATAGTCGAAATCCAACAAGCTTATGGGCCAGAAGGACGAGCAGGATAGGGGGTCCTTGTCCTTTTTTAGCAACACTGTAATGCGAGCTGTGTGCATTGAGTCTGGGAGAACTCCGTTTTTGCAAAAATCCACCAGGATTGGGATGAAGATAGGGTAGAGCTGGGGCCAAAAAGCTTTGTAGAACTCTCTGGGGAATCCATCTGGGCCTGGGGACTTATTAGGTGGCATGGAGGTAATTGCCTCCAGGATCTCCTCAGGAGTGAAGGGGGAGTTGAGATCTT
Organism: Oncorhynchus nerka; assembly: GCF_034236695.1. Lineage (NCBI taxonomy): Eukaryota > Metazoa > Chordata > Actinopteri > Salmoniformes > Salmonidae > Oncorhynchus > Oncorhynchus nerka. The sequence goes on along the minus strand of NC_088420.1, from coordinate 28,359,125 downwards.
CTTGGTCGGTCTCCGATAGTTTAGGTAGCGAGATTCCCTCTAGGAAAGAGTGGAGTTCTGCCTCCGTGTGTTTTCTCTCAGAGGTATATAGTTTGCAGCGAAAATCATGAAAAGTTAAATTGATATTTTTTGGGTCATATGTGACCTCGTCCTCTGCTGTTCAGATAGCCATGATTGTACGCTCTGACTGCTCCTTTTTTAATCGGTAAGCAAGCAATCTACTGGGCCTATTGCTATACTCATGGTATTTCTGTTTAGTAAAGAAAACATATTTTTTTATCTCCCGAGTGTAGTCCAAATTCAGTTTGGCTTTGGCTGCTTTAAGATGACTCCAGGAGGTGCTGTCTAGGGATTGTTTATGTATTTTTTTCACAGCATTCCAGCTCCCTCTCAAGATCTAGCCTGTGTGCTTCCATTGCTTTTTTCTTAGAGGAAGCATATGCAATTAGATGACCTCTTAGTGTGGCTTTAGCAGCGTCCCACATTGTGGCCAGAGAAACAGGAGAATCTTTATTGTCTTGTGTGTAGTTGTCTATCCATGTAGTTACCAATGTATGGAACACGTCATTTGATAGCATGGAGGTGTTGAATTTCCAGCTCTTTGACCTCGGGATGTTTTTGCAGAGGTCAAAGCGGAGGTGGACAAAGGCGTGATCTGAAAGTGCTATGGGTCCGATTGTACAAGTGGCTGAATTTATGAAACTCTTTGGGATAAAAATGTAATCTATACGGGAGTAGGTGTTATGGACATTAGAGTAGTATGTATAGTCCATAGATGAGCTATTAGTCTCTCTCCAGATATCTATCAGTCCCATCTCTTTAGTAAGAGAGTTCAACATCTTTGCAGATCTAGGATTTGTGGTGAGGACTTGAGATGATTTGTCTAGGGTTGGGTTAAGGGTACAATTAAAATCTCCGGCCACCACGCCAAAGGAGACACAATGCTCATTGAACAGGGTTATAATTTTTGACATGAAGGCAGGAGTATCTGTGTTAGGGGCGTATATGTTTAATATAGTAATTGGTTGACATCTACCCAGTTATCAAAATAAATCTCCCCTCCGGATCAGATATGTTTTTGTCAATTATGAATGGAACATTTTTATGGATAAGTATGGCTGTGCCTCTACTGTTTGATTTGAAATATGAGAAATACACCTGTCCCACCCAAGCTCTGCGGAGTTTGGCATGTTCAGCATCACAGAGGTGTGTCTCTTGTAATAGCGCGATGTCTGCTTTTTCCTTTTTTAGAGCACATAGTATCTTTTTTCGTTTTATTGCATGCCCTAGACCATGGCAGTTCCATGTCAATAGATTTAAGGTACTAGTCATCGTCATCGAGCAGTAATCAAACTTTAGTGCAAGTCATCGCTGGGTAAAAGTGGATAGTAATTACAGCTGCGTTCACATAAAAGGAAAATAAATGGTGTACATAAAATAATAATCTCTGAACACCCCAGCCGAGTTCCCAAACAACTCGACACATCCCGTTGGATCTATTACCTCAGTCTCAATTCTGTGTTCCGAATAAAACAAAAACCGAGAACAGTTAGCAACGCACAACGTCTCCCTCTCCCCACCAAAGAAATGCCTCATCCTCTCCACCCCGCATTGAGTAAATAACATTTAGGGGGTGGGTCTCTGGATATCGGCTATATGTCGTCTTACCACCTCTAGTAATGGCATTAATCGCATTTAGTCATTGGTCTGTTTCTCATTGGCCAGGATTGTCTTTCAAAAAACGTTTTGCCTCTTCTTGAGTTTTGAAGTGTCGCAAGGCTCCTTGGTGAAGAATTCTGAGCTCGTTTGGGTATTTGAATCCCCTGAAGATGCCTCGGTCAATGGAGTATTTCTTCACTTCGTCAAATTCTCGGCGCTTTCGGCGTATTCCAGTTGACAGGTCCTGGTGTAAAGTGAGTTTGGCGTTTCCCACTGTGATGGTGTTGTTTTTCGCCGCCTGTAGGACTCGTTCCTTGTCGGTGAATCTCAGGAAACGTATGGTGATTGGGTGCGGTGGTTGTCTGGCTGCTGGTGGGGGCCTCAGTGCTCGGTGAGCTCTCGAGTTCTATGGGCCTGTCGGTGGACATGTGGAGCCACTCGGGAAGTGTGTCTTGCAGGTAGCGGATCAGTGGCATGTTTCCCTCTTCTTTTTCGCCCAGATTGAATAGAACACAATTATTCCTTCGCCCCCTGTTTTCCAGGTCCTCTGTTTTCTCTTCCAGATGCTCGATTTTCTTTTTAGCATATGCTATTGTTTCCATGGCATCTGTCAATAAGTTTTCCATGGATAGGATTCGCCCCTCTGCCTCGTCCTGGCGCCCCGCGTTTATGGTTATCTTGTTGTTGATGTCAGGCAAAGCGTTTTCCAGGATTGTCACCTTCCCCCCTATCGCACTGAGCTGAGAGTTAATGGCATCTAATTTAGTGTTTAGTTCTGTACGTTGGGATCTCAACTCAGAAAGGATGTCTTCGACAGAGTGCGAGGTTGGCATTCGTTGTGCCTCGGGGGGGAGCGGCTTCTCTTGCTCCTGGCTAATGGCGCTAGTTTTGTCTGAAGCTAGCTTCTTCTTGGAGGCTTTTTCCATCGCTAATACTCGAGTCCGGGTAAAGATGTCACCTGTAGTGTCGCCTTTTGTAGCCGTCAAATGACTTTTTCTTACTAAAGCTAAATGAGTTTGAACTTGGAGTGGAGGTAAGATTAGGAATTGGAAACTACTTGTGCGGAGCTCTTAGTTCATGCGGCCATCTCGTTCAAAGGTCACGTGATCCCCCCGAATACATGTATTTTAAAAAGCAGAAATACATTTGCAAGTAGACGGCCCGAACAGCAACAACATTCTCAGTAACAGTTACAGAAACATTTGACTTGCTATGACTGTGATATGCATTGTTTATCTACCTTAGTTGAATGTACTGACTGTAAGTCACTCTGGATAAGCGTGTCTGCTAAATTAACTAAATGTAAAAAATGTTCCATACCAAAACGAACTGCAAAGCACACTGGGTATTATTATTTGCCTTGTTTTGGGGCCATGTCTAGATGGCCCCAAATAATTACCTAATTATCATAACCTGATTGTTAATGCTCTTAACCTGCTGCGTAAATTCTCCTAAACCTACTACGAAAAGTCAATTTTGACAAACGCTGTATCCCTTCTAGACAAAACCTTGTTTTGGGGGGCGGAGCTCATTAGAATAATACTCAGAAAGGGTACATTTTTACACACTTATATTAAGTTCATTTTGCAGAAGCTCTTATCACGTGTAGTGCCGTCAGACTTCTGATACCAATGCAGGGTGAAAGGGGTCCACAAAATGGTGAACTGCTATAAAACAAATGGTATAGAAAAGTATTTTGTATTTTAAAAATACAAATTACAGCTCTCGAAAGTATCTCCTTAAAAAATACATTGTAGGATAGTTTAGCCCAGTGTAATATAAATGACAAAATACTCAGAAGTAATTGAAATACATATTTCAAATATATGTAACAGAAATACTGCCCATCTCTGGGTTGAAGCCATTTTAGCGTAGTGGTCGTGTGTACTGTTTCTGTTCCTTCATAAGCTTCTCTGACAGTTTACCATCACAGGGTCTAGTAGGGCTGCAAGTTCTGTTTACATTTGCATTCAGCACAGTGATAGATGAGCATCCGTGATTTACTGTGGGAGAGTCAGCCCCTGATTGAGTGCCTGAATGGGACACGTTGGGTTACGTTAGGTTACATTAGGAATGGAATAGCGGTCGTACAAGATCCCACAAATTATAGGACGCATAGTATCAAATAGCAGATTTACCTAAATCCGTGGAGAACCAAGGAATCTCAAGAGTTTATGAACACTGAACGGGTTTGGCTTCTAATTATTTTATACGTTAGCAACGAAGTTAGGCAAGTTGGAAGCTTGTGTAGTAAGGCTTTGTAGACAAAAAGGGAGTAATACATTGATCTACGGGACTTTAATGAAGACAAGCCAACCTTTTGATATAGGATGCAGTGGTGAGTACTAAAACTGTCACCAGTGATAAAATAGATTTCTTTAAATGAACCTTTATTTAACCAGGTAGGCTAGTTGAGAACAAGTTCTCATTTGCAACTGCGACCTGGCCAAGATAAAGCATAGCAGTTCGACACATACAACAACACAGAGTTACACAAAACATACAGTCAATAATACAGTAGAAAAAAAGAAAACAAAGTCTATATACAGTGAGTGCAAATAAGGTCAAATAAGGGAGTTAAGGCAATGAATAGGCCATGGTGGCGAAGTAATTACAATATGTCAATTAAACACTGGAATGGTAAATGTGCAAGAGATGGATGTGCAAGTAGAGATACTGTGGTGCAAAAGGAGCTAAATATATAAATACAGTATGGGAATGAGGTAGATAGATGGGCTGTATACAGATGGGCTATGAACAGGTGCAGTGGTTTGTGAGCTGCTCTGACAGCTGGTTCTTAAAGCTAGTGAGGGAGATTGGAATCTCCAGCTTCAGTGATTTTTGCAGTTCGTTCCAGTCAGTGGCAGCAGAGAACTGGAAGGAAAGGCAACCAAATGAGGATTTGGCTTTGGGGGTGACCCGTGAGATATACCTGCTGGAGCATGTGCTACGAGTGGGTGCTGCTATGGTGACCAGCGAGCTGAGATAGGGTGGGGCTTTACCTAGCAGAGACTTGTAGATAACCTGTAGCCAGTGGGTTTGGCGACGAGTATGAAGCGAGGGCCAGCCAACGAGAGCATACGGGTCGCAGTGGTGGGTAGTATACGGGGCTTTGGTGACAAAACTGATGGCACTGTGATAGACTACATCCAGTTTGCTGAGTAGAGTGTTGGAGGCTATTTTATAGATGACATCGCCGAAGTCAAGGATCGGTAGGATGGTCAGTTTTATGAGGGTATGTTTGGCAGCATGAGTGAAGGAAGCTTTGTTGCGAAATAGGAAGCTGATTCTAGATTTCATTTTTGATTGGAGATGCTTAATGTGAGTCTGGAAGGAGAGTTTACAGTCTAGCCAGACACCTAGGTATTTGTAGTTATCCATGTATTCTAAGTCAGAGCCGTACAGAGTAGTGATGCTGGATGGGCGGGCAGGTGCGGGCAATGATCGGTTGAATAGCATGCATTTAGTTTTATTTGCGTTTAAGAGCAGTTGGAGGCCACAGAAGGAGAGTTGCATGGCATTGAAGCTCGTCTGGAGGTTAGTTAACACAGTGTCCAAAGAAGGGCCAGAAGTATACAGAATGGTGTCGTCTGCGTAGAGGTGGATTAGAGAATCACCAGCAGCAAGAGCGACATCATTGATGTATACAGAGAAGAGTCAGCCAGAGAATTGAATTGAACCCCCATAGAGACGGCCAGAGGTCCGGACAACAGGCCCTCCGATTTGACACACTGAGCTCTATCAGAGAAGTAGTTGGTGAACCAGGCAAGGCAATCATTTGAGAAACCAAGGCTGTTGAGTCTGCCAATAAGAATGTGGTGATTGACAGAGTAGAAAGCCTTGGCCAGGTCGATGAATACAGCTGCACAGTAATGTCTCTTATCGATGGCGGTTATGATATCTTTAAGGACCTTGAGCATGGCTGAGGTGCACCCATGACCAGCTCGGAAACCAGATTGCATAGCGGAGAAGGTACGATGTGATTCAAAATGGTCAGTAATCTGTTTGTTAACTTGGCTTTCGAAGACCTTAGAGATGCAGGGTAAGATAGATATAGGTCTGTAGCAGTTTGGGTCTAGAGTGTTTCCCCCTTTGAAGAGGGAGATGACCGCGGCAGCTTTCCAATCTTTGGGAATCTCAGACGATACGAAAGAGAGGTTGAACAGGCTAGTAATGGGGGTTGCAACAATTTCGGCAGATAATTTGTGGGGGCTTGGGCGGGTTGCTGTGGAGGGTGCCGGGCAGTTGACCGGGGTAGGGGTAGCCAGGTGGAAAGCATGGCCAGCCGTAGAAAAATACTTATTGACATTCTCAATTATAGTGGATTTGTCGTTTGTAACAGTGTTTCCTAGCCTCATAGCAGTGGGTAGCTGGGATGAGGTGCTCTTATTCTCCATGGACTTTACAATATCCCAGAACTTTTTGAGTTTGTACTGTAGGATGCAAATTTCTGTTTAAAAAAGCTAGCCTTAGCTTTCCTAACTGCCTGTGTATATTGGTTCCTAACTTCCCTGAAAAGTTGCATATCACGGGGGCTATTCGATGCTAATGCAGAACACCACAGGATGTTTTGTGCTGGTCAAGGGCAGACAGGTCTGGAGTGAACCAAGGGCTATATCTATTCCTGGTTCTACATTTTTTGAACGGGGCATGCCTTTTTAAGATGGTGAGGAAGGCACTTTTAAAGAATAACCAGGCATCCTCTACTGTCGGGATGAGGTCAATGTCGTTCCAGGATACCCCGGCCAGGTTGATTAGAAAGGCCTGCTCGCAGAAGTGTTTTAGGGAGCGTTTGACAGTGATGAGGGGTGGTCGTTTGCTCGCAGACCCATTAAGGATGCAGGCAATGAGGCAGTGATCGCTGAGATCTTGGTTGAAAACAGCAGAGGTGTATTTGGAGGGTGAGTTGGTTAGGATGATATCTATGAGGGTGCCCGTGTTTACGGATTTGGGGTTATATCTGGTAGGTTCATTGATCATTTGTGTGAGATTGAGGGCATCAAGCTTAGATTGTAGGATGGCCAAGGTGTTAAGCATGTCCCAGTTTAGGTCACCTAGCAGCACGAGCTCAGAAGATAGATAGGGGGCAATCAAATCACATATGGTGTCGAGGGCACAGCTGGGGGCAGAGGGTGGTCTATAGCAAGCGGCAACGGTGAGAGACTTGTTTCTGGAAAGGTTCCTTTTTAGAAGTAGAAGCTCAAATTGTTTGGGTACAGACCTGGATAGTAAGACAGAACTCTGCAGGTTATCTTTGCAGTAAATTGCAACACCGCCCCCTTTGGCAGTTCTATCTTGTCGGAAAATGTTATAGGGAACTCTGCAGCTATTACCCCAACTCTAACAAGACATTTTATATGTTTTTCCTCCTATTAGCAGCAGGGTCAGAGGGAATTAGAACTGTGTGGTCTGTTTAAAAAACATGATTAGTCAATCCCTGGTCTGACTGCATGGCGCTCATGACAGTACATTTAAACAAACCGTTAGCCATTCTCTGGCTATGACCCGTCTCTAATTGCTCCATCATATGAGAGGCGCATCCTGGGAGCATAACGAGGTCTCGCTTAACGAGGCCTTGCCAAACGAGCCCTTAAATTTATTCCTGTCTTTGTGATAATTGTCTGATCTCTGGGTGGTTAGGGCACTGTCACGGAGTATCGCATTAGTGTATACTCTCACTGCTCTCAGGGCAGGTCTGATGGTTTCGAATTTTTGTAGCAGGTTTAGGAGAATTTACGCAGCAGTTTAGAAGAATTAAAATGGCCGTTTAGGAGAATTAGTGTGGCAGGATAGAAGAATTAGGTTAAGGATAGAAAAGGAGGTTATGGTTAGATAAAATGCAGAAATTGTCCCGACATGACGCGAACACATCTAGCTACAACCAGGCCTGCCCTGAGAACAGGATGTTTTGTGATTCCACTAATGTGATTCTGCTACCATCACACTGATCCCCTGATCTCGCCTCCCTGGTCTTAGTACGGCACACTTTACATAGGATTCACAGCTATTACTCGGCTTAATTCACAACTGTATGTCGCCGTGAATGCCAATTGCCATCCAAGGCTATGTTTTCATGTTTCAATGTGCTACATAAATATGAATGCTCACTCTATCTTTCTCTCATACACAGACACACGCACATAAACCCAGAGATGAAAAGACTCCTATTCCCTGGTTGGGTGTCTTTTATTCTAAGCTGCTACATATGTGTCAGGAAAATAACCTCACACTCAACGTCAACAAAACTAAGGAGATGATTGTGGACTTCAGGAAACAGCAGAGGGAACACCCCCCTATTCACATCGATGGAACAGTAGTGGAGAGGGTAGCAAGTTTTAAGTTCCTCGGCATACACATCACAGACAAACTGAATTGGTCCACTCACACAGACCGCATCGTGAAGAAGGCGCAGCAGCGCCTCTTCAACCTCAGGAGGCTGAAGAAATTCGGCTTGTCACCAAAAGCACTCACAAACTTCTACAGATGCACAATCAAGAGCATCCTGGCGGGCTGTATCACCGCCTGGTACGGCAACTGCTCCGCCCGGCGAGGTCAGTACAGGTGCATCAAAGCTGGGACCGAGAGACTGAAAAACAGCTTCTATCTCAAGGCCATCAGACTGTTAAACAGCCACCACTAACATTGAGTGGCTGCTGCCAACACACTGACACTGACACTGACTCAACTCCAGCCACTTTAATAATGGGAATTGATGGGAAATGATGTAAAATATATCACTAGCCACTTTAAACAATGCTACCTAATATAATGTTACATACCCTACATTATTCATCTCATATGCATACGTATATACTGTACTCTATCATCTACTGCATCCTTATGTAATACATGTATCACTAGCCACTTTAACTATGCCACTTTGTTTACATACTCATCTCATATGTATATACTGTACTCGATACCATCTACTGTATCTTGCCTATGCTGCTCTGTACCATCACTCATTCATATATCTTTATGTACATATTCTTTATCCCCTTACACTGTGTATAAGACAGTAGTTTTGGAATTGTTAGTTAGATTACTTGTTGGTTATTACTGCATTGTCGGAACTAGAAGCACAAGCATTTCGCTACACTCGCATTAACATCTGCTAACCATGTGTATGTGACAAATAAAATTAGATTTGATTGTATGTGTATCATAGGTATTCACCCCTCTTGTTTGTTCCACATTTTGTTGCGTTACAAAGTGGGATTGAAATAGATTGAATTATTTTTTTTGTTTTGTCATTGATCTACCCCAAACACTCCATGATGTCAAAGTAAAAATACATTTTTTACAAATTAATAAATTTTTTATAACAAAAATATAGTTTTTGCATAAGTATTCACCCCTTTGTTTAGGCAGGAGTAAAATTTGGCTCAACAAATCACATAAGTTACATGGACTCACTCTGTGTGAAGTATTAGGGGTTCACATGATTTTTTAATGACTACCTCTTCCTCTGTCCCCCATACATACAGTGCAATCGAAACGTATCAGACCCCTTACATTTTTACACATTTTGTTACGTTACAGCCTTATTCTAAAATGGATTAAATTGTTTTTCCCCTCGTCAATCTACACACAATATCCCGAAATGTCAAAGCAAAAAAAGTTTAGAAATGTAAAATGTATTAAAAACAACAAACTGAAATATAAAATTACATAAATATTCAGACCCTTTACTCAGTACTTTGTTGAAGCACCCTTTACTCAGTACTTTGTTGAAGAACCCTTTACTCAGTACTTTGTTGAAGCACCCTTTACTCAGTACCTTACTCCGTTCATCTGATGGTGCCAGATTTGAAAGCATGAGAGCAAGTTGAGAGCTTCAAGTTCATTGGTGTCCATATCACCAACAAACTATGATGGTCCAAACACACAGTCGTGAAGAGGGCATGACAACACCTATTCCCCCTCAGGAGACAGAAAAGATTTTGCATTGATCCTTAGATCCTGAAAAAGTTCTACAGCTGCACCATCGATAGCATCCTGACTGGTTGCATCCCCGCCTGGTGTGGCAACTGCTCGGCCTCCGACCGCAAGGCACTACAGAGGGAATTGAGTACGGCCCAGTACATCACTGGAGCCAAGCTTCCTGCCATCCAGGACCTATATACTGTTCTCTCTGCTACCGCATGGGAAGCGGTACCGGAGCACTAAGTCTAAGTACAATAGGCTTCTTAACAGCTTCTACCCTCAAGCCATAAGACTCCTGAACAGCTAATCAAATGGCTACCCAGACTATTTGCATTGTCCCCCCACCCCCATTTTTACGCTGCCGCTACTCTGTTTATCTACGCATAGTCACTTTACCCCTACCTACATGTACACTATGCATCAAATACCTTGACTAACCTGTGCCCCCACACATTGACTCTGTACTGGTACACCCTGTATATAGTCTCGCTACTGTTATTTTACTGTTGCTCTTAAATTATTTATTTATTTAGATTAAGGCTGTAACGTAACAAAATGCGGAAAAAGTAAAGAGGTCAGAATACTTTCCGAATGCACAGTACATCTGTAAGGTCCCTCAGTCAAGTATTGAATTTCAAACACAGATTCAACGAGAGCAGTGGTTCCCAAACCTTTTAAAGTCCCGGACCCCTTCAAACATTCAACCTCCAGCTGTGCACCCCCTCTAGCACCAGGGTCAGCGCACTCTCAAATGTTGTTTTTTGACATCATTGTAAGCCTGCCACACACTCACTATACGATACATTTATTAAACATAAGAATGAGTGTGAGTTTTTGTCACAACCCGGCCCATGGGAAGTGACAAAGAGCCCTTATAGGACCAGGGCACAAATAATAATACAATAATCAATCATTTTGCTCTTTATTTAACTGTCTTACATATAAAACCTTATTTGTTCATCAAACATGGTGAAAAAGTCACCACAGGTTAATGAGAAGGGTGTGCTTGAAAGGATGCACATAACTCTGCAATGTTGGGCTGTATTGTCGAGAGTCTCGATCTTAAATCATTTTCCACACACAGTCTGTGCCTGTATTTAGTTTTCATGCTAGTGAGGGACGAGAATCCACTCTCACATAGATACATGGTTGCAAAGGGCATCAGTGTCTTAACAGCGAGATTTTCCAAGGGAAGAAACTCTGAGCGCAGCCCAATCCAGATATCTGGCAGTGGCTTCGGATTAAATTCAATTTTCACAGAACCGCTTGTTGCAATTTTGATGAGGCTCTCTTGTTCAGATATCGGTAAATGGACTGGAGGCAGGGCATGGAAGGGAAACAAATCCAGTTGTTTGTGTTGTCTGTTTCAGGAAAGTACCTGCATAATTGCGCACCCAGCTCACTCAGGTGCTTCGCTATATCACATCTGACATTGTCCATAAGCTTGAGTTCATTTGCACACAAAAAAATCATACAATGATGGAAATACCTGTGTGTTGTCCTTGTTATTGCAGTTATTACACTTCAATTATGATAGACAAAATTAGAAGAAAAAAATCCAGAAAACCACATTGTAGGATTTTTAATGAATTTATTTGCAAATTATGGTGGAAAATAAGTATTTGGTCACCTACAAACAAGCAAGATTTCTGGCTCTCACAGACCTGTTACATCTTCTTAAGAGGCTCCTCTGTCCTCCACTCGTTACCTGTATTAATGGCACCTGTTTGAACTTGTTATCAGTATAAAAGACACCTGTCCACAACCTCAAACAGTCACACTCCAAACTCCACTATGGCCAAGACCAAAGAGCTGTCAAAGGACACCAGAAACAAAATTGTAGACCTGCACCAGGCTGGGAAGACTGCATCTGCAATAGGTAAGCAGCTTGGTTTGAAGAAATCAACTGTGGGAGCAATTATTAGGAAATGGAAGACATACAAGACCACTGATAATCTCCCTCAATCTGGGGCTCCACGCAAGATCTCACCCGGTGGGGTCAAAATGATCACAAGAAAGGTGATCCCAGAACCACACGGGGGGACCTAGTGAATGACCTGCAGAGACTGGGACCAAAGTAACAAAGCCTACCATCAGTAACACACTACGCCGCCAGGGACTCAAATCCTGCAGTGCCAGACGTGTCGCCCTGCTTAAGCCAGTACATGTCCAGGCCCGTCTGAAGTTTGTTAGAGAGCATTTGGATGATCCAGAAGAAGATTGGGAGAATGTCATATGGTCAGATGAAACCAAAATATAACTTTTTGGTAAAAACTCAACTCGTCGTGTTTGGAGGCCAAAGAATGCTGAGTTGCATCCAAAGAACACCATACCTACTGTTTAGCATGGGGGTGGAAACATCATGCTTTGGGGCTGTTTTTCTGCAAAGGGACCAGGATGACTGATCCGTGTAAAGGAAAAAATGAATGGGGCCATGTATCGTGAGATTTTGAGTGAAAACCTCCTTCCATCAGCAAGGGCTGAAACGTGGCTGGGTCTTTCAGCATGACAATGATCCGAAGGAGTGGCTTCGTAAGAAGCATTTCAAGGTCCTGGGGTGGCCTTGAAAGTCTGTGTTGCCCAGCAACAGCCCCAAAACATCACTGCTCTAGAGGAGATCTGCATGGAGGAATGGGCCAAAATACCAGCAACAGTGTGTGAAAACCTTGTGAAGACTTACAGAAAACGTTTGACCTCTGTCATTGCCAACAAAGGGTATATAACAAAGTATTGAGATAATTTTTTGTTATTGACCAAATACTTATTTTCCACCATAATTTGCAAATAAATTCATTAAAAAAATCCTACAATGTGATTTTCTGGATTTTTTTTCTCATTTTGTCTATCATACTTGCAGCGTACCTATGATGAAAATTATAGGCCTCATCTTTTTAAGTGGGAGAACTTGCACAATTGGTGGCTGACTAAATACTTTTTTGCCCCACTGTAGTTGCGGAGAGTCCCTGTAATCCTAGATTCAGATCATTCATGTAATTCACTGGATTGTATGCAAAGCACTAATTGTTTCAAAACATCTCCTGCCATGTCACGGATGCATTGTGAAAGTGCAGTTTGATGAAGACATTTATAGCCCCTTCTGAATGGTATGTTGCTTTTATACATGTCTTACTACTCAAAAGTCATCTTTGTTCTTTTCAAATTGTCATGTTTCATTTCTAAATGTCTGCCCAAGAGTGAAGATTTCTCACAAGAGTAACAGTTGTGATTGGATGTTTGACTCTGTTACCTGTATTTAAAATTGTGTTATTTTTCTGAACACTAGATGGTAAAATTGTATTTTTGGCAGTGAAATGAGCCTACTCAGGTAAGAATAAAAACTCACCCTAATGTATAGTCCTGTTGGAAAATATAAAATGTACTGTTTGAAAAAATATTTTAAATGTGAAACATTTTTATTTGGCGTACCCCTGATGGCATCGGTATGCGTACCCCAGTTTGGGAACACCTATACTAGAGAGACCAGGGCGCTTTTAGAAACCTTCCATAAGGGCATTGACTGGTAAATGGGTAGATCAATGAATACGGCTGCACAGTAATGTTTCTTATCGATGGCGGTTAAGATATCGTTTAGGACCTTGAGCGTGGCTGAGGTGCACCCATGACCAGCTCTGAAACCAGATTGCATAGCAGAGAAGGTATGGTGAGATTTGAAATGGTCGGTAATCTGTTTGTTGACTTGGCTTTCGAAGACCTTAGAAAGGCACGGTAGGATAGATATAGGTTTGTAGCAGTTTGGGTCAAGAGTGCCCCCCCCCTTTGAAGAGGGGGATGACCGCAGCTGCTTCCAATCTTTGGGAATCTCAGACGACACGAAAGAGAGGTTGAACAGGCTAGTAATAGGGGTGGCAACAATTTCGGCAGATCATTTTAGAAAGAAAGGGTCCAGATTGTCTAGCCCGGCTGATTTGTAGGAGTCCAGATTTTGCAGCTCTTTCAGAACATCAGCTTAACGGATTTGGGAGAAGGAGAAATGGGGAAGGCTTGGGCGAGTTCCTGTGGGGGGTGCAGTGCTGTTGACCGGGGTAGGAGTAGCCAGGTGGAAAGCATGGCCAGCCGTAGAAAAATGCTTATTGAAATTCTCAATTATGGTGGATTTATCAGTGGTGACAGTGTTTCCTATCTTCAGTGCAGTGGGCAGCTGGGAGGAGGTGTTCTTATTCTCCATGGACTTTACAGTGTCCCAGAACTTTTTTGAGTTAGTGTTGCAGGAAGCAATTTCTGCTTGAAAAATCTAGCCTTGGCTTTTCTAACTGCCTGTGTATAAAGGTTTCTAGCTTCCCTGAACAGCTGCATATCACGGGGGCTGTTCGATGCTAATGCAGAACGCCATAGGATGTTTTTGTGTTGGTTAAGGGCAGTCAGGTCTGGGGAGAACCAAGGGCTATATCTGTTCCTGGTTCAACATTTCTTGAATGGGGCATGTTTATTTGAGATGGTTAGGAAGGCATTTAAAAAAAAAATTCCAGGCATCCTCTACTGACGGGATGAGATCATTATCCTTCCAGGATACCCCGGCCAGGTCGATTAGAAAGGCCTGCTCGCTGAAGTGTTTCAGGGAGCGTTTGACAGTGATGAGTGGAGGTCATTTGACCGCTGACCCATTACGGATGCAGGCAATGATCGCTGAGATCTTGGTTGAAGACAGCAGAGGTGTATTTAGAGGGCAAGTTGGTTAGGATGATATCTATGAGGGTGCCCGTGTTTAAGGCTTTGGGGAGGTACCTGGTAGGTTCATTGATAATGTGTGTGAGATTGAGGGCATCAAGTTTAGATTGTAGGATGGCTGGGGTGTTAAGCATGTTCCAGTTTAGGTCGCCTAGCAGCACGAGCTCTGAAGATAGATGGGGGGCAATCAGTTCACATATGGTGTCCAGAGCACAGCTGGGGGCAGAGGGTGGTCTATAGCAGGCGGCAACGGTGAGAGACTTGTTTTTAGAGAGACAGTACCCATGACAGTAGACATGACAGTACCCGACTCACAGCTCCAGCCACAGGCCAGAGGAACGACCCAAGGATTGGGCTGGTCAGCAAAGATGAAAATCACCGATGATGTTGGGATCCATAATGTCCTCCTCCGGAACACATGGCTCCTCTGGGCCATACCCCTGCCAGTCCACCAGGTACTGGAGCCGACCCCCATGACTTTGGGAGATTTGACGGCATAGGCGGCGGGGGGGGGGGGACAGATGGGCGTCGCTGACCAGGGCAGGTTGCTGAATGGGCTGGGTCGACTGGTGATAGTGTCTTCCGTTAGTTGAAGGCAGCACCTCTCAAGTATGTTTGAGATGTTGAATCTCTTCCATAGCCGTCCCCAGTTGTGCCAGCTGGTCGTGGTGTTAACAACGTAGGTATTCATGCTCATCAACTGATTTCCTGCTGCTTCCATTTTGGGAGGCAGTATTCTGTACCGGAGACACTGGGAGTCGAGAAGCAGGTGGTATGTTTAATATAGCAAATAACATGGCATGCTACAACATAAGTGTAGCATCTAGACATGACCAACAGAAACAATACTGCCTAGGGAAGGAACCTAAGGGAGTGCCAGATATAGGGGAGGTAATGAGTGAGGTAATGGAGTCCAGGTGTAATTAATAATGAAGCGCAGGTGAACGTAATTATGAAAGCCAGGTACGCATAATGATGGTTCCCAGGACCTGTGGTTAGTAAACCGCAACATCAAACGCTGGAGGGGAGGAGTGGGAGTAGATGTGACAAACGGGAGTTTTTCAGGATAAAAAGAAATGGGATGAAGCTAAGCACATGCAAAATCCTAGAGGAAAACCTATTTCAGTCTGCTTTCCACCAGACTCTGGGAAAGGAATTCACCTTTCAGCAGGACAATAACCTACATCACATAGCCAAATCTACATTGGAGTTGCTTACCAAGAAGACAGTGAATGGTCCTGTGTGGCCAAGTTACATTTTTGACTTAAATCTGCTTGAAAATCTATGGCATGACTTGAAAATGTAATAATGGGCAAATATTACACAATAGAGAAGTGCAAAGCTCTTGTGAAACTTACCCAATAAAACACACTTGTAATTGCTCCCAAAGGTGTTTCTAACATATTTTGACTCAGGAGTGAATGCTTATCTAAACAAGATATTAGTGTTTATTTTTCATTAATCTTAAAAAAGACTTGTAACACATTAAAATGAATACTTACGATAGGTATTGCACTCCCTAGAGTGCTTTCACAATACACAACCACTTACACACACACCACCAACAACAGCTTTTACCCTCGTAGAAGCACACGTGACACTATGTGTGTCCTGAGTCATCCCCTCCCCCATTGGTCTGGGGTTGATATATTTCAGTCTGCAATTCTGTTTCATTATGCGTGTACACTAAGTGTACAAAACATTAAGAACACCTGTTCTTTCCATGACATAGACTGACCAGGTTAATCTAGGTGAAAGCTATGATTCCTTATTGATGTCACTTGATAAAACCACTTAGATCAGTGTAGATGAAGAGGAAGAGACAGGTTAAAGAATGTTTTTTTAAGTCTTGGCACAATTGAGACATGGATTGTGTATGTGTGCCATTCAGATGGTGAATGGGAAAGAAAAATATTTAAGTGCCTTTGAACGGGGTATGGTAGTAGGTGTCAGGAGTGCCTTTGAACGGGGTATGGTAGTAGGTGTCAGGAGTGCCTTTGAACGGGGTATGGTAGTAGGTGTCAGGAGTGCCTTTGAACGGGGTATGGTAGTAGGTGCCACACTGCTTTGTGTCAAGAACTGCAACGCTGCTGGGTTTTTCAGGCTCAACAGTTTCCCATGTGTGTCAAGAATGGCCCACCACCCAAAGGACATCCAGCCAACTTAAATCAACAGTGGGATGCATTGGAGTCAACATCCCTGTGAAACGCTTTCAACACCTTGTTGAGCCTATTCCCAGTGAATTGAACTCAATACGAAGGTGTTCCTAATGTTTGCTATACTCAGTGTATGTTCCCTCAGCATTCTTCCAGCTCTCTTTCATTTCATGTGTGAGTAGAGAACTTCTCAAATACTATGGTACTGTAACATTCATTAGGAGTATGTCACGGGCCAAGAGGGCCATAGCACATGTCCATACATGCCTCTCCTCTCTGTCTGCGTGGAGAGAGTGTCAAAGGTCAGTGAACACAGGTAGCAGGGAACATTCATTTGGCAGGAGACCCTCATCATCTCTCTCTCTCTCGCTGATTTATCTCCCTTCTCATCTCTCAAATCTCTCTCTCTCGCTAGCTCTAATGACTTTCTGTTCATGGCCAAAACCAAAGTATAACGAGGCAGAGGGCTCCACAAACAAAGAAGACTATGAATCACAGATGCACACACATGCGTCTGGACCTCCTCCAGCTGTACAAAGTTTTTTTTTTTTACCTATATATATATATATAAATATCTCTTCCTCCTCCTGTCCTTGGTGAATAATGAAGATGTCTAACACTGTTGAGGCAGAGAAATGATTCAAACCATAAATGCGTCACAGCAGGTTACTCACACATGGGGGCGATGAGGTCTGTGAAGGTTACAGATATATGTGAATGTGCACTGGGCACACCACATCATTTCAACATGGATAATTGGGTAATATTTGGTTGAGATGTTGATCAATGAGATTACAACCTACTGCATATTCACCCTCTCAAAATGAGTTAGTTGAATTTCCAATGTCTTATCATTATGCTTTCAACCATCTAAAAGCACAACCAAATTTCAATGGAAAAACAATGTCATATTTTTTGTTTAGTTGTCACCAAATGTCAATTACTTTCAACCATTAAAAGCACAGACATTTTGTTTATTTTCTTCTTTCATTTTTCTTTCACCTTTATTTAACCAGGTAGGCTAGTTGAGAACAAGTTCTCATTTATAACTGCGACCTGGCCAAGATAAAGCAAAGCAGTGAGACACAAACAACAACACAGAGTTACACATGGAATAAACAAACATACAGTCAAATTACAATAGAAAAAAGTCTATATACAGTGTGTGCAAATGAGGTAGGATAAGGGAGGTAAGGCAATAAATAGGCCATAGTGGCGGAATTACAATAATTACAAAATCTATTCAACAGATGAATGTGTTATCACTGTGCGTCATCTAATAGCAGAACCAAATGGCCTGGATTGCAGTTTAGATTACATTAAAAAGACATGGTGCAAGTCAATAACCTAAAAATGTGGCCATGGGATTGTACAATCATTTAAAGGTTGAATGTTAGGGCCTTTATGCCTGTATACCCGGGCGCGAACCAGGGACCCTCTGCACACATCAACAACAGTCACCCACGAAGCATCGTTACCCATCACTCCACAAAAGCCGTGGCCCTTGCAGAGCAAGGGGAACCACTACTTCAAGGTCTCAGAGCAAATGACTTCACCGATTGAAACGCTATTTAGCGTGCACCACCGCTAACTAGCTAGCCGTTTCACATCCGTTACATTAGGTTGACAACACAACCAAATACCAACATTTAAAGGATCTTCTATAGTTCCATCTGAGCCACTGGCTGAAATCCCATTCTTTGACATATTATTTGTTAACTTATCGACAATTTAATAGGCTAAATGCATTGAAACAAAGAAACAAAGAAAGAAACAATATAAGCCATTACTTTTTGGGGGTTTGAACCAGTTTAGAACTTTATTTTGCTGGTCGGAACAGTGAAATGGAACAACAAAAAAAGAGTAGTTCTGTTGCAAAATAATTGATGTTCCAACCCCTGGTGTGTATGTCTCTTCACAGTCCGTGTTGTTCCATAAGGTGTCCAGACGGATTACCAGGACATGTACTCAAAGCATACGCGGACCAACTGGTAAGTGTCTTCACTGACATTTTCAACCTCTCCCTGACCGATTCTGAAATACCTGCATGTTTCAACCAAACCACCATATTCTCTGTGTCCAAGAAAGCTAAGGTAACCCACCAAAATTATTACCACACCGTAGCACTCACGTTGGTGTTTGAAAGGCTGATCATGGCTCACATCAACACCATGATGC
Source organism: Oncorhynchus nerka (assembly GCF_034236695.1). Lineage (NCBI taxonomy): Eukaryota > Metazoa > Chordata > Actinopteri > Salmoniformes > Salmonidae > Oncorhynchus > Oncorhynchus nerka. Next base: position 28,340,520 of record NC_088420.1, on the reverse strand, counting down.
CTGAAAGCCTAGACCCATTCCAATTTGTATATAGCCCCAACAGATCCACAGATAAAGCAATCTCAATCACACTCCACACTGCCCTTTCTCACCTGGATAAAAGGAACACCTATGTATGTGAGAATGCTGTTCATTGACTATAGCTCAGCGTTCAACACCATAGTGCCCACAAAGCTCATCACTAAGCTAAGGACTCTGGGACTAAACAACTCCCTCTGCATCTGGATCCTGGACTTCCTGACGGGCTGCCCCCAGGTGGTAAGGGTAGGCAAAAACACATCTACCACGCTGATCCTTAACACTGGGGCCCCTCAGGGGTGCATGCTTTGTCCCCTCCTGTACTCCCTATTCACTCATGACTGCGTGACCAAGTACGACTCCAACACCATCATTAGGTTTGCTGACAACACAACAGTGGTAGGCCTGATCACTGACAACGACGAGACAGCCTATAGGGAGGAGGTCGGAGACCTGGCAGTGTGGTGCCAGGACAACAACCTCTCCCTAAATGTGATCAAGACAAAGGAGCTGATTGTGGACTATAGGAAAAGGAGGGCTGAACAGGCTCCCATTAGCATTGACGGGGCTGAGGTGGAGCGGGTCAAGAGTTTCAAGTTCCTTGGTATCCACATCACCGGAGTGCTAAGTCTAGGACCAAAAGGCTCCTTAACAGCTTCTACCCCCAAGCTATAAGTCTGCTAATCAATTAATCAAATGGCAAACCGGACTATTTACATTGACGCCCCCCCCCACTGCTGCTACTTGCTGTTTATTATCTATGCATAGTCACCTGTTGTATTCGGCACATGTGACAAATACATTTTGATTTGATCTGTAGTTTTATCAGTTTTTTAAAATTGGATTTGACTATTTATATGAGTTACTTGATGTGGAATAGTGTTCCATGTAGTCATTCATGGCTCTGTGTAGTACTCTGTGTTTCCCGGAGTCTGTTCTGGACTTGGGGACTGTGAAGGGACCCCTTGTGGTATGTCTTTTGGGGTATGCATGGGTGTCTGAGCTGTGTGCTAGTCGTTTGAACAGACAACTCTGTGCTTTCAATATGTCAATACCTCTCACAAAAACAAGTATTGATGCAGTCAATCTCCCTCTACTTTGAGCCAGGAGATTGACATGCATGTCATTGATGCCCTCCGTGTACATTGATGGGCCAGCCATGCGGCTCTGTTCTGTTCTACTGTAATTTGCCTATGTACCTCTTTGTGGCACTTGACCATGTGACTGGGCAGTAGTCCAGTTATGATAAAACTAGGGCCTGTAGGACTTATTTTGTTGATAGCAAAGTAAAGAAAGCAGAGCAGACCTCTTCCCATCTTAGTTACCGTTTCATCAATATGTTTTGACCAAGACGGGTTATAATCCAGGGTTACACCAAGCAGTTTAGGCTCCTAAACTTGCTCAATTTCCACATTTGTTTATAGCAAGTGTTTAGTCTCAAACTGAACTCAAACTGCTATATATAGGTTAGTCTGCACACAACATGGTCTAGGCTTAATCAACAATTATTTTCGGAAGAAGCTTTTGACTCTCCTCCTGAACTCCCACCTTAGGCGTACACAGCACAGCCATTGGTTACGCAGCATACAAAAGGGTACCCTTTTCAGTCACGTAAAACGCTCTGCAGGTGTGGCTACCTTGCCCGGTCTGAATACATTTCATTCAACCACTGAAAACCCATCCATTTGCTGGCCAACAGATACAAATGTATGTGGAAACCCCTTCAAATGAGTGGATTCGGCTATTTCAGCCACACCCGTTGCTGAGAGGTTTATTAAATCGAGCACACCGCCATGCAATCTCCATAGACAAACATTGGCAGTCAAATGGCCTTACTGAAAAGCTCAGTGACTTTCAATTTGGCACAGTCATAGGATGCCATCTTCCCATCAAGTCATTTCGACAAATGTCTGCCCTGCTAGAGCTGCCCTGGTCAAAAGTAAGTGCTGTTATTGTGAAGTGGAAACATCTAGGAGCAACAACGGTTCAGCCGCAAAGTGGTAGGCCACACAAGCTTGGTTGCAACACTCACTACCGAGTTCCAAACTGCCTCTGAAAGCAACTTCAGCGCAATAACCATTCGTCGGGAGCTTCATGAAATGGGTTTCCATGGCCGAGCAGCCGAGCAGCCGCACACAAGCCTAAGATCATCATACGCAATGCCAAGCGCCGGCTGGCGTGGTGTCCAGCTCGCCGCCATTGGACTCTGGAGCAGTCAAAACGCGTTCTCTGGAGTGATGAATCACACTTCACCATCTGGCAGTTCGATGGACGAATCTGGGTTTGGTGGACACCAGGAGAACGCTATCTGCCCGAATGCATAGTGCCAACTGTTAAGTTTGCTGGAGGAGGAATAATGGTCTGGGGGTGTTTTTCATGGTTCGGACTAGGCCCCTTAGTTCCAGTGAAGGGAAATCTTAGCGCTACAACGTACAATGACATTCTAGACGATTCTGTGCTTCCAACTTTGTGGCAACAGTTTGGGGAAGACCCTTTCCTGTTTCAGCATGACAATACCCCTGTGCACAAAGCGAGGTCCATACAGAAATAGGTTGTTGAGATCGGTGTGGAAGAACTTGACTGGAGTGCACAGAGTCCTGACCTCAACCCCAACAAAAACCTTGGGATGAATTGGACCGCCGACTGTGAGCCAGGCCTAATCCCCCAACATCAGTGCCCTAATGTTGTTGTGGCTGAATGGAAGCAAGTCCCCGCAGTAATGTATCAACATCTACTGGAAAGCCTTCCCAGAAGGGTGGAGGCTAAGGGGGGACAAACTCCATATTAATACCCATGATTTTGGAATGAGATGTTCGACCTGCAGGTGTCCACATACTTTTGGTCATGTAGTGTATCTTAAGTCATCCATTTAAATACGGTGTACATTTTGTCGACAGACTCAACAGAATACACTGAGAGAACGTTGTCAGAACTTAGGGATCAATGAAAGAAAGCCATCTATGCATATTTATCTCAGTTTCTGCACCAACTGGTACTCTTATATTGGATTATTTAGGCACATTTTAGGGTTAGGAAAGTATGAATGAATAATAAAAAACACCTGCTTGGATACAGTGGTTTGATTCATATACGTAACTGTATGACAATGGTCCAATTGCCGTGAACCCTGCACCAGACTCCAGGTTTAACCTGCAACATGTGGTCTGAGTTCCGCAATGATTCAAATAGGCAACGTGTCCCAAATTATTGCACAACGTTAGCCTAATATGATCCACTAACGCTAACGGCCCTCAGGAACAACGTACAAGGATGTGTCAGGAGAAAAAGGTCAAAGGAGTTTAATGATGCAAAAATATATGTACGTGAGTATTAGTCATGTTTAACATGATACAAATTGTAAAATAAAACAGAGAAAAGCCCTGGCATATAATAAAAACATTCTAAAGCACATAGGCGACATCAACTTGCAGGTTTAGTCCTACAGAAGCCAACAGCTTGTCTCTCCAAATTTCATCCTCGCAAGTTATGCAGGCACACAATTAAAATTCTGAATAATGGCACAACTATTTACAGTCGATCCTATTTTACTGTGGAATATGATTTTCAATTACATTTACATTTACATTTAAGTCATTTAGCAGACGCTCTTATCCAGAGCGACTTACAAATTGGTGCATTCACCTTATGACATCCAGTGGAACTGCCACTTTACAATAGTGCATCTAAATCTTTTAGGGGGAGGGGGGGGGTGAGAAGGATTACTTTATCCTATCCTAGGTATTCCTTAAAGAGGTGGGGTTTCAGGTGTCTCCGGAAGGTGGTGATTGACTCCGCTGTCCTGGCGTCGTGAGGGAGTTTGTTCCACCATTGGGGGGCCAGAGCAGCGAACAGTTTTGACTGGGCTGAGCGGGAACTGTACTTCCTCAGTGGTAGGGAGGCGAGCAGGCCAGAGGTGGATGAACGCAGTGCCCTTGTTTGGGTGTAGGGCCTGATCAGAGCCTGGAGGTACTGAGGTGCCGTTCCCTTCACAGCTCCGTAGGCAAGCACCATGGTCTTGTAGCGGATGCGAGCTTCAACTGGAAGCCAGTGGAGAGAGCGGAGGAGCGGGGTGACGTGAGAGAACTTGGGAAGGTTGAACACCAGACGGGCTGCGGCGTTCTGGATGAGCTGTAGGGGTTTAATGGCACAGGCAGGGAGCCCAGCCAACAGCGAGTTGCAGTAATCCAGACGGGAGATGACAAGTGCCTGGATTAGGACCTGCGCCGCTTCCTGTGTGAGGCAGGGTCGTACTCTGCGGATGTTGTAGAGCATGAACCTACAGGAACGGGCCACCGCCTTGATGTTATTTGAGAACGACAGGGTGTTGTCCAGGATCACGCCAAGGTTCTTAGCGCTCTGGGAGGAGGACACAATGGAGTTGTCAACCGTGATGGCGAGATCATGGAACGGGCAGTCCTTCCCGGGAGGAAGAGCAGCTCCGTCTTGCCGAGGTTCAGCTTGAGGTGGTGATCCGTCATCCACACTGATATGTCTGCCAGACATGCAGAGATGCGATTCGCCACCTGGTCGTCAGAAGGGGAAAGGAGAAGATTAATTGTGTGTCGTCTGCATAGCAATGATAGGAGAGACCATGTGAGGTTATGACAGAGCCAAGTGACTTGGTGTATAGCGAGAATAGGAGAGGGCCTAGAACAGAGCCCTGGGGGACACCAGTGGTGAGAGCACGTGGTGAGGAGACAGATTCTCGCCACGCCACCTGGTAGGAGCGACCTGTCAGGTAGGACGCAATCCAAGCGTGGGCCGCGCCGGAGATGCCCAACTCGGAGAGGGTGGAGAGGAGGATCTGATGGTTCACAGTATCGAAGGCAGCCGATAGGTCTAGAAGGATGAGAGCAGAGGAGAGAGAGTTAGCTTTAGCAGTGCGGAGCGCCTCCGTGATACAGAGAAGAGCAGTCTTAGTTGAATGACTAGTCTTGAAACCTGACTGATTTGGATCAAGAAGGTCATTCTGAGAGAGATAGCGGGAGAGCTGGCCAAGGACGGCATGTTCAAGAGTTTTGGAGAGAAAAGAAAGAAGGGATACTGGTCTGTAGTTGTTGACATCGGAGGGATCGAGTGTAGGTTTTTTCAGAAGGGGTGCAACTCTCGCTCTCTTGAAGACGGAAGGGACGTAGCCAGCGGTCAGGGATGAGTTGATGAGCGAGGTGAGGTAAGGGAGAAGGTCTCCGGAAATGGTCTGGAGAAGAGAGGAGGGGATAGGGTCAAGCGGGCAGGTTGTTGGGCGGCCGGCCGTCACAAGACGCGAGATTTCATCTGGAGAGAGAGGGGAGAAAGAGGTCAGAGCACAGGGTAGGGCAGTGTGAGCAGAACCAGCGGTGTCGTTTGACTTAGCAAACGAGGATCGGATGTCGTCGACCTTCTTTTCAAAATGGTTGACGAAGTCATCTGCAGAGAGGGAGGAGGGGGAGGGGAGGAGGATTCAGGAGGGAGGAGAAGGTGGCAAAGAGCTTCCTAGGGTTAGAGGCAGATGCTTGGAATTTAGAGTGGTAGAAAGTGGCTTTAGCAGCAGAGACAGAAGAGGAAAATGTAGAGAGGAGGGAGTGAAAGGATGCCAGGTCCGCAGGGAGGCGAGTTTTCCTCCATTTCCGCTCGGCTGCCCGGAGCCCTGTTCTGTGAGCTCGCAATGAGTCGTCGAGCCAAGGAGCGGGAGGGGAGGACCGAGCCGGCCTGGAGGATAGGGGACATAGAGAGTCAAAGGATGCAGAAAGGGAGGAGAGGAGGGTTGAGGAGGCAGAATCAGGAGATAGGTTGGAGAAGGTTTGAGCAGAGGGAAGAGATGATAGGATGGAAGAGGAGAGAGTAGCGGGGGAGAGAGAGCGAAGGTTGGGACGGCGCGATACCATCCGAGTAGGGGCAGTGTGGGAAGTGTTGGATGAGAGCGAGAGGGAAAAGGATACAAGGTAGTGGTCGGAGACTTGGAGGGGAGTTGCAATGAGGTTAGTGGAAGAACAGCATCTAGTAAAGATGAGGTCGAGCGTATTGCCTGCCTTGTGAGTAGGGGGGAAGGTGAGAGGGTGAGGTCAAAAGAGGAGAGGAGTGGAAAGAAGGAGGCAGAGAGGAATGAGTCAAAGGTAGACGTGGGGAGGTTAAAGTCGCCCAGAACTGAGAGAGGTGAGCCGTCCTCAGGAAAGGAGCTTATCAAGGCATCAAGCTCATTGATGAACTCTCCGAGGGAACCTGGAGGGCGATAAATGATAAGGATGTTAAGCTTGAAAGGGCTGGTAACTGTGACAGCATGGAATTCAAAGGAGGCGATAGACAGATGGGTAAGGGGAGAAAGAGAGAATGACCACTTGGGAGAGATGAGGATCCCGGTGCCACCACCCCGCTGACCAGAAGCTCTCGGGTGTGCGAGAACACGTGGGCGGACGAAGAGAGAGCAGTAGGAGTAGCAGTGTTATCTGTGGTGATCCATGTTTCCGTCAGTGCCAAGAAGTCGAGGGACTGGAGGGAGGCATAGGCTGAGATGAACTCTGCCTTGTTGGCCGCAGATCGGCAGTTCCAGAGGCTACCGGAGACCTGGAACTCCACGTGGGTCGTGCGCGCTGGGACCACCAGATTAGGGTGGCCGCGGCCACGCGGTGTGGAGCGTTTGTATGGTCTGTGCAGAGAGGAGAGAACAGGGATAGACAGACACATAGTTGACAGGCTACAGAAGAGGCTACGCTAATGCAAAGGAGATTGGAATGACAAGTGGACTACACGTCTCGAATGTTCAGAAAGTTAAGCTTACGTAGCAAGAATCTTATTGACTAAAATGATTAAAATGATACAGTACTGCTGAAGTAGGCTAGCTGGCAGTGGCTGCGTTGTTGACTTTGTAGGCTAGCTGGCAGTGGCTGCGTTGTTGACACTACACTAATCAAGTCATTCCGTTGGGTGTGATACTTTCGACAGTGCTGCTATTCGGGGGCTAGCTGGCTAGCTAGCAGTGTTGATTACGTTACGTTGCGTTAAAAGAACGACAATAGCTGGCTAGCTAACCTAGAAAATCGCTCTAGACTACACAATTATCTTTGATACAAAGACGGCTATGTAGCTAGCTACGATCAAACAAATCAAACCGTTGTACTGTAATGAAATGAAATGAAAATGTGATACTACCTGTGGAGCGAAGCGGAATACGACCGGGTTGTTGAATTGACCTCCATATGGCTGGTTTCACATTCGTCTCCAGGGGTCATAAGGAAAAATCATCTAAAACAATTGTGAATTTACAATCCCCTTCTCCAAACAGATCGCTCGTTTACCTAGCTTATCAATTTATAGATTACAGTGCATGGAGAATACTGTTATTTCTATTGAAAAAAATTAAGTATATGCTTTTTCCACTTGGAACCAGCAGGTTCGCTCGACCTTATTCATGGTTTCCTCACCCATAAAGGTGGGGAATTATGGCATATCTGTAAAGGCACCTCTGCCACACCTACATTTATTCGAACTCCACCTCAAATGAATAGTGGGTGAATAGCAAGCTATTTTCATGCTTAAATTCAAGGTCAGAATAAGCATAGTGAGAAAAGCAATTATATTCCCGCTTGACTCGGGTCGGGAATCGGGGGCTTGTTCCAAGAGCATAGCAGGCCGGGCCTCAGGGTTGGAATATCCATTGCAGTGTGTAATGCAGCGTAGTTCTATTTACACCATCCAAGCAGCTATCTTAGATATATGACTTTACTCTGTGCTTCTCAGAGCATGCACTTCGTAGCCTTTAGGGTATGAATCATTTGATTGAGACCACAATAAATAGCCTACAGGCACACTTGATATTGCGGGCCCAGTGGAGAATCAGAGATGAGGGGCGGCATCCGGCACACGTCAATAAATAGCCTACAGGCACACTTGATATTGCGGGCCCAGTGGAGAATCAGAGATGAGGGGCGGCATCCGGCACACGTCAATAAATAGCCTACAGGCACACTTGATATTGCGGGCCCAGTGGAGAATCAGAGATGAGGGGCGGCATCCGGCAGTGCCTACAGGCACACTTGATATCGGGCCCAGTGGAGAATCAGAGATGAGGGGCGGCATCCGGCACACGTCAATAAATAGCCTACAGGCACACTTGATATTGCGGGCCCAGTGGAGAATCAGAGATGAGGGGCGGCATCCGAACGTCAATAAATAGCCTACAGGCACACTGATATTGGGGCCCAGTGGAGAATCAGAGATGAGGGGCCGGCACATCGCCAATAAATAGCCTACAGGCACACGATCAATAAATAGCCTACAGGCACACTTGATATTGCGGGCCCAGTGGAGAATCAGAGATGAGGGGCGGCATCCGGCACACGTCAATAAATAGCCTACAGGCACACTTGATAATCCGCACACGTCAATAAATAGCCTACAGGCACACTTGATATTGCGGGCCCAGTGGAGAATCAGAGATGAGGGGCATCCGGCACACGTCAATCCTACAGGCACACTTGATATTGCAATCAGAGATAGCCTACAGCCTACAGGCACACTTGATATTGCGGGCCCAGTGGAGAATCAGAGATGAGGGGGCGGCATCAGGCACACTTGATATTGCGGGCCCAGTGAGAATCAGAGATGAGGGGCGGCATCCGGCACACGTCAATAAATAGCCTACAGGCACACTTGATATTGCGGGCCCAGTGGAGAATCAGAGATGAGGGGCGGCATCCGGCACACGTCAATAAATAGCCTACAGGCACACTTGATATTGCGGGCCCAGTGGAGAATCAGAGATGAGGGGCGGCATCCGGCACACGTCAATAAATAGCCTACAGGCACACGATATTGCGGGCCCAATCAGAGATGAGGGGCCTCCGGCACAGGCACAGGCACACTTGATATTGCGGGCCCAGTGGAGAATCAGAGATGAGGGGCGGCATCCGGCACACGTCAATAAATAGCCTACAGGCACACTTGATATTGCGGGCCCAGTGGAGAATCAGAGATGAGGGGCGGCATCCGGCACACGTCAATAAATAGCCTACAGGCACACTTGATATTGCGGGCCCAGTGGAGAATCAGAGATGAGGGGCGGCATCCGGCACACGTCAATAAATAGCCTACAGGCACACTTGATATTGCGGGCCCAGTGGAGAATCAGAGATGAGGGGCGGCATCCGGCACACGTCAATAAATAGCCTACAGGCACACTTGATATTGCGGGCCCAGTGGAGAATCAGAGATGAGGGGCGGCATCCGGCACACGTCAATAAATAGCCTACAGGCACACTTGATATTGCGGGCCCAGTGGAGAATCAGAGATGAGGCGGCATCCGGCACACGTCAATAAATAGCCTACAGGCACACTTGATATTGCGGGCCCAGTGGAGAATCAGAGATGAGGGGCGGCATCCCTACAGGCACACGGGCCCAGAATAAATGAGGGGCCCGGCACACGTCAATAAATAGGCACACTTGATATTGCAGTGGAGAATCAGAGATGAGGGCGGCATCCGGCACACGTCAATAAATAGCCTACAGGCACACTTGATATTGCGGGCCCAGTGGAGAATCAGAGATGAGGCGGCATCAGGCACACTTGATATTATGGGCCCAGTCAGATAAATAGCCTACAGGCACACTTGATATTGCGGGCCCAGTGGAGAATCAGAGATGAGGGGCGGCATCCGGCACACGTCAATAAATAGCCTACAGGCACACTTGATATTGCGGGCCCAGTGGAGAATCAGAGATGAGGGGCGGCATCCGGCACACGTCAATAAATAGCCTACAGGCACACTTGATATTGCGGGCCCAGTGGAGAATCAGAGATGAGGGGCGGCATCCGGCACACGTCAATAAATAGCCTACAGGCACACTTGATATTGCGGGCCCAGTGGAGAATCAGAGATGAGGGGCGGCATCCGGCACACGTCAATAAATAGCCTACAGGCACACTTGATATTGCGGGCCCAGTGGAGAATCAGAGATGAGGGGGCATCCGGCAATAAATAGCCTACAGGCACACTTGATATTGCGGAGTGGATAAATCAGAGATGATATTGCGGGCCCAGTGGAGAATCAGAGATGAGGGGCGGCATCCGGCACACGTCAATAAATAGCCTACAGGCACACTTGATATTGCGGGCCCAGTGGAGAATCAGAGATGAGGGGCGGCATCCGGCACACGTCAATAAATAGCCTTATAAGCAACTCATTTTTTTTTTTTAACAGAGAAATATTTAAATTTCATCTATTATAAATGACATGACCTTCCCCTGGACTAGATTTAAAAAAAAATACTAAACCCTCCCCTGGAATGAAATTTCCTCCAGGTACCCATTATGTACATTTCGATCCATCCCTAATTGGAATAAGCACTACCAGCAAATATTCTTCACATCTTCAACATAGGAATTAGTACAAAACCTCTTGTACAATATGATATCTTATAAAATGAGCAATATTAGGCCCAGCCTTTGGAACTTTGGTTTTCCCAGAAATGGCTTCTATATTGTGATCACTACATTTGATGGATGCGGATACTGCTTTAGAGCAGATTTCTGCAGCATTAGATATGATCAATACATGTGGATGATTTCATTCCTGTGCTGTTTGTAAATACATTTCCGGTCACAACTTGCAGACTTGTTTACGTGTTGCTGTGTGTTTTGTTGCCAACCTTACTTTGCTACCTGACAACTTTACGGTTTTTACTGTTTAATTATCGTTTATATTTTTAGTTTTTCCCTCACTTTTTTTCTCATTCAACTTTTTCACTCCGGACGCTTTATCTGGACATGGTTCGTCAGGACTTCCAACAGCCGAAGCTAAGTAGTACCATTAACATTATGCCTTCTAATTGCAGTCGCTGTACTCATAATATAGAGGAAAACGATCGCCTTACGGCGAGGATAGCTGTGCTGCAAGGCCAGCTTCAGACGCAATCATTAGGCAAGGGTCATTTCAGTGTAGGAAAGGACGAAACAGTGTCTGTGCCACCAGTAAGTACAGATAGTAACGTTAGTATGAGTCCCCTCGCACGGTCCCCGCAGCCGGACAACTTTCTCATGGCTTCTGGAAGGAAATGCTGTAGGAATGCTGTAGGAATGCTCAACCGGTGTCGCTCATTCAGCCGAAAGAAACTTTCAACCTGTTTTCCCCATTAAGTAGCAAGTCGGAGTCTGAGGCCGAGCCTTCTCTGGTCTCTACTCCTCCTGTTACGGGGTCTGAGATGCCGAAGCCTCCCACCATTAGCCCTGACAAATTGAAAACCCTAGTCATTGGCGACTCCATTACCCGCAGTATTAGACTTCAAACGATTCATCCAGCGATCATACATTGTTTACCAGGGGGCAGGGCTACCGACGTTAAGGCTAATCTGAAGATGGTGCTGGCTAAAGCTAAAACTGGCGAGTGTAGAGAGTATAGAGATATTGTTATCGACGTCGACACAAACGATGTTAGAATGAAACAGTCAGAGGTCACCAAGCGCAACATAGCTTCAGCGTGTAAATCAGCTAGAAAGATGTGTCGGCATCAAGTAATTGTCTCTGGCCCCCTCCCAGTTAGGGGGAGTGATGAGCTCTACAGCAGTCTCACATCTCAATCGCTGGTTGAAAACTGTTTTCTGCCCCTCCCAAAAGATAGAATTTGTAGATAATTGGCCCTCTTTCTAGGACTCACCCACAAACAGGACCAAGCCTGGCCTGCTGAGGAGTGACGGACTCCATCATAGCTGGAGGGGTGCTCTCATCTTATCTACCAACATAGACAGGGCTCTAACTCCTCTAGCTTCACAATGAAATAGGGTGCAGGCCAGGCAGCAGGCTGTTAGCCAGCCTGCCAGTTTAGTGGAGTCTGCCACTAGCACAGTCAGTGCAGTCAGCTCAGCTATCCCCATTGAGACCGTGTCTGTGCCTCGACCTAGGTTGGGCAAAACTAAACATGGCGGTGTTCGCCTTAGCAATCTTACTAGAATAAAGACCTCCTCCATTCCTGCCATTATTGAAAGAGATCGTGATACTTCACATCTCAAAGTAGGGCAACTTAATGTTAGATCCCTCACTTCAAAGGCGGTTATAGTCTATGAACTAATCACTGATCATAATCTTGATGTGATTGGCCTGACTGAAACATGGCTAAAGCCTGATGAATTTACTGTGTTAAATGAGGCCTCACGTCCTGGTTACACTAGTGACCATATCCCCCATGCATCCCGCAAAGGCGGAGGTGTTGCTAACATTTACGATAGAAAAAATAAATGTACAAAAAAAATAATGATGTTTTCATCCTTTGAGCTTCTAGTAATGAAATCTATGCGGCCTACTCAATCACTTTTTATAGCTACTATTTACAGGCCTCCTGGGCCATATACAGCGTTCCTCACGGAGTTCCCTGAATTCCTATCGGACCTTGTAGTCATAGCAGATAATATTCAAATTTTTGGTGATTTTAATATAAACATGGAAAAGTCCACAGACCCACTCCACTGCGACCAAAAGAGAGCCATCATCGACTCAGTGGACCTACTCACTGTCACAGTCATACTCTGGACCTACAGTAGTTGTGTCCCATGGAATAAATGTAGTGGATCTTAATGTTTTTCCTCATAATCCTGGACTATCGGACCACCATTTTATTACGTTTGCAATCGCAACAAGTAATCTGCTCAGACCAACCAAGGAGCATCAAAAGTTGTGCTATAAACAATCCAAAGATTCCTTGATGCTCTTCCAGTCTCCCTCTGCCTACCCAAGGACGTCAGAGGACAAAAATCAGTTAACCACCTAACTGAGGAACTCAATTTAACCTTGCGCAATACCCTAGATGCAGTTGCACCCCTAAAAACAAAAAACATTTGTCATAAGAAACTAGCTCCCTGGTATACAGAAAATACCCGAGGTCTGAAGCAGGCTTCCAGAAAATTGGAACGGAAATGGCACCACACCAAACTGGAAGTCTTCCGACTAGCTTGGAAAGACAGTACCGTGCAATATCGAAGAGCCCTCACTGCTGCTCGATCATCTTATTTTTCCAACTTAATTGAGGAAAATAAGAACAATCCAAAATGTATTTTTGATACTGCCGCAAAGCTAACTAAAAAGCAGCATTCCCCAAGAGAAGATGGCTTTCACTTCAGCAGTAATTAATTCATGAACTTCTTTGAGGAAAAGATCATGATCATTAGAAAGCAAATTACGGACTCCTCTTTAAATCTGCGTATTCCTCCAAAACTCAGTTGTCCTGAGGCTGCACAACTCTGCCAGGACCTAGGATCAAGAGAGACACTCAAGTGTTTTAGTACTATATCTCTTGAATCAATGATGAAAATAATCATGGCCTCTAAAACTTAAAGCTGCATACTGGACCCTATTCCAACTAAACTACTGAAAGAGCTGCTTCCTGTGCTTGGCCCTTCTTGGCCCTTCTATGTTGAATATAATAAACGTCTCTCTATCCACCGGATGTGTACCAAACCAAAAGTGGCAGTAATAAAGCCTCTCTTGAAAAAGCCAACCTTGACCCAGAAAAAAAATATATATTGGCCTATATTGAATCTTCCATTCCTCTCAAACATTTTTGAAAAAGCTGTTGCGCAGCAACTGACTGCCTTCCTGAAGACAAACAATGTATACGAAATGCTTCAGTCTGGTTTTAGACCCCATCATAGCACTGAGACTGCACATGTGAAGGTGGTAAATGGTGTCAGACCGAGGCTCTGCATCTGTTCTCGTGCTCCTAGACCTTAGTGCTGCTTTTGATACCATCGCTTACCACATTCTTTTGGAGAGATTGGAAACCCAAATTGGTCTACACGGACAAGTTCTGGCCTGGTTTAGATCTTATCTGTCAGAAAGATATCAGTTTGTCTCTGTGGATGGTTTGTCCTCTGACAAATCAACTGTAAATGACGGTGTTCCTCAAGGTTCCGTTTTAGGACCACTATTGTTTTCACTATATATTTTACCTCTTGGGGTAGTCATTCGAAAACATAATGTTAACTTTCACTGCTATGTGGATGACACACAGCTGTACATTTCAATGAAACATGGCGAAGCCCCAAAATTGCCCTCGCTAGAAGCCTGTGTTTAAGACATAAGGAAGTGGATGGCTGCAAACGTTCTACTTTTAAACTCGGACAAAACAGAGATGCTTGTTCTAGGTCCCAAGAAACAAAGAGATCTTCTGTTGAATCTGACAATAAATATTGATGGTTGTACAGTCATCTCAAGTAAAAATGTGAAGGACCTCAGCCACAGGGTTCAATTCTCAGGCCGACTCTTTTCTCTGTATATATCAATGATGTTGCTCTTGCTGCGGGCGATTCCCTGATCCACCTCTACGCAGACGACACCATTCTGTATACTTCCGGCCCTTCCTTGGACACTGTGCTAACCTCTAAACGAGCTTCAATGCCATACAACACTCCTTCCGTGGCCTCCAACTGCTCTTAAATGCTAGTAAAACCAAATGCATGCTTTTCAACCGTTCGCTGCCTGCACCCGCACGCCCGACTAGCATCACCACCCTGGATGGTTCCGAACTAGAATATGTGGACATCTATAAGTACCTAGGTGTCTGGCTAGACTGTAAACTCTCCTTCCAGACTCATATCAAACATCTCCAATCTAAAATCAAATCTAGAGTCGGCTTTCTATTCCGCAACAAAGCCTCCTTCACTCACGCCGCCAAACGTACCCTAGTAAAACTGACTATCCTACCGATCCTCGACTTCGGCGATGTCATCTACAAAATAGCTTCCAATACTCTACTCAGCAAACTGGATGCAGTTTATCACAGTGCCATCCGTTTTGTTACTAAAGCACCTTATACCACCCACCACTGCGACCTGTATGCTCTAGTCGGCTGGCCCTCGCTACATAGTCGTCGCCAGACCCACTGGCTCCAGGTCATCTACAAGTCCATGCTAGGTAAAGCTCCGCCTTATCTCAGTTCACTGGTCACGATGGCACACCCACCCGTAGCACACGCTCCAGCAGGTGTATCTCACTGATCATCCCTAAAGCCAACACCTCATTTGGCCGCATTTCGTTCCAGTTCTCTTCTGCCTGTGACTGGAACGAATTTCAAAAATCGCTGAAGTTGGAGACTTTTATCTCCCTCACCAACTTCAAACATCTGCTATCTGAGCAGCTAACCGATCGCTGCAGCTGTACACAGTCTATCAGTAAATAGCCCACCCATTTTTACCTACCTCATCAACATACTGTTTTTATTTATTTACTTTTCTGCTCTTTTGCACACCAATATCTCTACCTGTACATGACCATCTGATCATTTATCACTCCAGTGTTAATCTGCAAAATTGTAATTATTCGCCTACCTCCTCATGCCTTTTGCACACAATGTATATAGACTCTCTTTTTTTCTACTGTGTTATTGACTTGTTAATTGTTTACTCCATTTGTAACTCTGTGTTGTCTGCTCACACTGCTATGCTTTATCTTGGCCACGCCGCAGTTGTAAATGAGAACTTATTCTCAACTAGCCTACATGGTTAAATAAAGGTGAAATAAAAAATAAAAAATAAAATACTCTGGACCCTGATCTCTCTTTTGACGAACATATCAAGACTGTTTCAAGGACAGCTTTTTTCCATCTATGTAACATTTGCAAAAATCAGAAACTTTCTGTCCAAAAATGATGCAAAAAAATGAATCCATTATTTTGTTACATCAAGGTTAGACTACTGCAATGCTCTACTTTCTGGCTACCCGGATGAAGCAATAAATAAACTTCAGTTAGTGCTAAATACGGCTGCTAGAATCATGACTAGAACCAAAAAATTTGATCATATTACTCCAGTGCTAGCCTCCCTACACTGGCTTCCTGTTAAGGCAAGGGCTGATTTCAAGGTTTTACTGCTAACCTACAAAGCATTACATGGGCTTGCTCCTACCTATCTTTCTGATTTGGTCCTGCCGTACATATCTACACGTACGCTACGGTCACAAGACGCAGGCCTCCTAATTGTCCCTAGAATTTCTAAGCAAACAGCTGGAGGCAGGGCTTTCTACTATAGAGCTCAATTTTTATGGAATGGTCTGCCTATCCATGTGAGAGATGCAGACTCGGTCTCAACCTTTAAGTCTTTACTGAAGACTCATCTCTTCAGTAGGTCATATGATTGAGTGTAGTCTGGCCCAGGAGTGTGAAGGTGAACAGGAAAGGCTCTGGAGCAACAAACCGCCCTTGCTGTCTCTGCCTGGCCTCTAACCCTATTACAGGGGCTGAGTCACTGGCTTACTGGTGCTCTTCCATGCTGTCCCTAGGAGGGGTGCGTCACTTGAGTGGGTTGAGTCACTGACGTGATCTTCCTGTTTGGGTTGGCGCCACCCCTTGGGTTGTGCCATGGTGGAGATCTTTGTGGGCTATACTCGGCCTTGTCTCAGGATGGTAAGTTGGTGGTTAAAGATATCCCTCTAGTGGTATGGGCGCTGTGCTTTGGCAAAGTGTGTGAGGTTATATCCTACCTGTTTGGTCCGAGGGTATCATCGGATGGTGCCACAGTGTCTCCTGACACCTCCTGTCTCAGCCTCCAGTATTTATGCTGCAGTAGTTGCTGCAGTATTTATGCTGCAGGGGGCTAGGGTCAGCCTGTTATATCTGGAGTACTTCTCCTGTCTTATCCTGTGTCCTGTGTGAATTTAAGTATGCTCTCTCTAATTCTCTCTTTCTTTCTCTCTCTCGGAGGACCTGAGCCCTAGGGTCATGCCTCAGGAATACCTGGCATGATGACTCCTTGCTGTCCCCAGTCCACCTGGCCGTGCTGCTGCTACAGTTTCAACTGTTCTGCCTGCGGCTATTGAACCCTGACCTGTTCACCGGACGTGCTACCTGTCCCAGACCTGCTGTTTTCAACTCTCTAGAGACAGCAGGAGCGGTAGAGATACTCTCAATGATCGGCTATGAAAAGCCAACTGACATTTACTCCTGAGGTGCTGACTTGTTGCACCCTCGACAACTTCTGTGATTATTATTGTTTGACCACGCTGGTCATTTATAAACATTTGAACATCTTGGCCATGCTCTGTTATAATCTCCACCTGGCACAGCCAGAAGAGGACTGGCCACCCCTCATAGCCTGGTTTCTCTCTAGGTTTCTTCTTAGGTTTTGGCCTTTCTAGGGAGTTTTTCCTAGCCACCGTGCTTTTACTGGGTTTATGTACAGCACTTGAGATATCAGCTGATGTAAGAAGGGCTATATAAATTAATTTGATTTGATAACCTGAACCAGGTTGCAGGCACTGGTTACAACTTGAAGCTTTTTCTTGTGAGGACAGCCTGCTGAAAGCAAGTCAATATTTCAGTCAAGAATATGATTATGATTATAAACAGCAACACCTCCCCAATGACATTCCTGTCTCTTCTGTAGATGTTATAACCATAGACAGTTGAAGTCGGAAGTTTATATACACTTAGGTTGGAGTCATTAAAACTCGTTTTTCAACCACTCCACAACAACAAACTATAATTTTGGCAAGTCAGTTAGAACATCTACTTTGTGCATGACACAAGTCATTTTTCCAACAATTGTTTACAGACAGATTATTTCACTTGTAATTTCACTGTATCAAAATTCCAGTGGGTCAGAAGTTTACATACCATAAGTTGACTGTGCCTTTAAACAGCTTGGAAAATTCCAGAAAATGTCATGGTTTTAAAAGCTTCAGATAGGCTAATTGACATCATTTGAGACAATTGGAGGTGTACCTGTGGATGTATTTCAAGGCCTACCTTCAAACTCAGTGCCTCTTTGCTTGACATCATGGGAAAATCAAAATAAATCAGCCAAGACCAGAAGGATAGCTAAATATTTACCAGGACAAATTCTTCAGCAAATAACACAAGCATTAATTGAGAGTCAGGTGAACTACTGTTCTGTGGTCTGGGGAAATGCATCATCAAGTGTAGTTAGGAGGCTGCAGAATGCACAGAACAAAGCAGCAAGGATTCTTTTAAGGTGGAGATATGGTTCTTCTGTTGCAGTCATGTGCAATGTTCTTGGTTGGTCATCAATCGATAAGATAATTGAAAGGAACATGCTTATTTTATTTCATAATATACATAATTTAAAACGGCCAAGTTCTATTCACAATGGTATTCAGTTGGTAAGAGACAGACATTCCGTAAATACTAGGAATAGATTGTCCACCATCTATGCGTTGTCCAGATAGAAAAGAGAAATAGGCAATAGAACATTTTGATTTAGAGCAATAAAGAAATGGAATAAATTAACTGAGCAAACCAGAAACCTTTCAATATATAAATGTAAACATTATTTTAAACCGATTTAAATATAATACATAGACATGTTGTGGGACTATAGTAGATGAAGAATCAATATTTTTTTAGATTGAGTATTTATTATATGTTAGTATATTATGTATGTTTGTAATAGTGTTATATGTGGAAATGTGTTCGTATTATAAATTGTATTTTAATGTTTAAGGACTCTTGGAAGATTAGTCCAAATGGGGACTAAAAGAGATCAAAATAAAATCTAAATCAATCAAATCAAGACCCCAGAAAACAATTGTAGACCTCCACAAGTCTAGTTCTTCCTTGGGTGCAATTTCCAAATGCCTGAAAGTACTACGTTCATCTGTACAAACAATAGTATGCAAGTATAAACACCATGGGACCCCTCAGCCGCCATACCGCACAGGAAGGAGACACCTTCTGTCTCCTAGAGATAAACGTACTTTGGTGAAAAAAGTGCAAAACAATCCCAGAACAACAGCAGAGGACCTTGTGAAGATGCTGGAGGAAACCGGTACATAAGCATCAATATCCACAGTAAAATTTGTCCTATATCGACGTAATCTGAAAGGCCTCTCAGCAAGGAAGAAGCCACTGCTCCAAGACCGCCATAAAAAAGACAGACTACGGTTTGCAACTGCACATGGGGACAAAGATCGGACTTTTTGGAGAAATATCCTCTGGTCTGATGAAACAAATATAGAACTGTTTGGCCATAATGACCCATCGTTATGTTTGGAGGGAAAAGGGAGAGGCTTGCAAGCCGAAGAACACCATCCCAACCATGAAGCACAGGGGTGGCAGCATCATGTTGTGGGGGTGCTTTGTTGCAGGAGGGACTGGTGCACTTCACAAAATAGATGGCATCATGAGGTAGGACAATGATGTGGATATATTGAAGCAACATCTCAAGACATCAGGAAGTTAAAGCTTGGTCACAAATGGATCTTCCAAATGGACAATGACCACAAGCATCCTTCCAAAGTTGTGGCAAAATGGCTTAAGGACAACACTGTCAAGGTATTGGAGTGGACATCACAAAGCCCTGACCTCAGTCCTATAGAAAATGTGTGGGCAGAACTGAAAAGCGTGTGTGAGCAAGGAGACCTACAAACCTGACTCAGTTACACCAGCTCTGTCAGGAGGAATGAGCCAAAATTCACCCAACTTATTGTGGGAAGCTTGTGGAAGGCTACCCGAAACATTTGATCCAAGTTAAACAATTTAAAGGCAATGCTACCAAATACTAATTCTCTCTACTATTATTCAGACATTTCACATTCTTAAAATAAAATGGTGATCCTAACTGACCTAAGACAGGGAATTTTTACTAGGATTACATGTCAGGAATTGTGAAAAACTGAATTTAAATGTATTTGGCTCAGGTTTATGTAAACTTCCGACTTCAACTGTATTCCTACCACTGTATCATCAAATGAATTATCTAAGTGGTTTTCAGAGATAGTCAGTATATGAATGCTTTCTGTTTCTAGCAAGTTATCGATTTCTTGAACCCTATTTCTTACGCTACATATGTTAATGTGGGCTTTTCTTGGTTCCTTAATAGTTTTTATTGCTTTATTGGGAGGCTTATCAGAGGTAGACATGACAGTGATATTTATACTTGAGTTGGATAGTGCAGAGATGAACTGCTCAGTGGGCTTCCTAGTAGGTCAAACCGTCTCAGCACTAACAGTATAATTCATGTTCAGAGGAACATGACTACCGCTGACAGTAGCTGTCGGTGTAACGGGATTCTTCCGTCGAAGGAGGGGAGGACCAAAATGCAGCGTGGTTGAAATTCATGTTTGTTTTTAATAAGAAAACTATACATGAATAAACTACAAAAACAACAAACGTGTAAACCCGAAACAGTCCCGTGTGGAACAAACACTGAGACAGGAACAATCACACCCAACACCAAACAGGCTACCTAAATATGGTTCCCAATCAGAGACAATGACTAACACCTGCCTCTGATTGAGAACCATATCAGGCCAAACACAGAAACAGACAAACTAGACACACAACATAGAATGCCCACTCAGATCACACCCTGACCAAACAAAACATAGAAACATACAAAGCAAACTATGGTCAGGGTGTGGACAGTCGGATTGACAGAGGAACATAAATTGGGTTACTTACATTGACTGACAACCCCCCTGGGAAAATATACATTTGCAGCAGCACTACAACAGCTCAGTGGCACAATGGTATGGATTATCTGAGCAGGGCTTGGGTCACAGATAAGTCATTGTCTCAATGCGGCCTTGAAATGCGAGGACAGGGTCCAGGCACCAAGATGATTTGGATGGACTATTATTCCTGTTGAGCATCTTCTGTTTCCAAAAGTTGTCAAAGTTAACTACAAAAGCTATGCCAACAGAGCTACAGTAGTATTTTAGCCAGATGCTTAATGCCAGTGACTGGGGAAACTGAATGACCCCAGTTACTCTTCACTTCAGCTCTAAGACAGCTTAAGATATCTCACTCAGCGGGAGCACTGACTGGAGCACCAGAGCATCATCATTAAAAATAACAATTCGAGGAGAAGGCATATTGATTAATGTTAACGTTTCAACCCCCTCAGCCCCCACCCTTCTTTCCTCTTCATCCGCACCTCTTCACCTAACAGCAGAATCATGGTGTGATTTGAACTTATTAGAGCTTTCTTCAGTGACCCGTATGACTCCAAATGTGAATCAAATGATCTATCCATGGCTTTTTTTGTAACATTCCACTTCTCTCATGTCTCTCCATTTCTGCTCATCTTCCCTCCTCCAGCCAGTGGAGAGGAACATGCTGTCGTCTGGTCATTACTGATGATGTTCAGAGGTGGCATCAGAGATGTGGGTACTTTTACTTTCACCCAGATTGAATTGCAAGACGGCAGAGTTCTATAATGAGTTGTTCAATGGCCTCCTTTACAACTTGACCTCAGAAATGGTTTTCTTTTACATCTTGACTTCTGAGATACATACACAGCACATTGTGTCCACTGCCGACTCTCTGTCACATGGGAGATGGCTAGTATCCAAACATAGCAATGAGAGAATGAAGGATAGGTAACAGTGCAGTACTGAATTGAGTCAATGTGAAACACCTTCAATCAGACACAGGTTCATTATCAACCTTTGGAGATCTGCCTTTCCATTGGACTTTGATTCTCCCTCTATCACCCCAGATTCCCTGTGACTGAAAGCACAGTGGGAACATCCTTAGGAAATGATAGAGACACTGGCGCATTGAACACCCCCGCAGCCCCTGCAAGGCAGGGGGCCCACAAGCTCTGGGGGCCATTAGTCCATCATCAGTCTATTTTGTTTTTAATTTAATAAATCATGTTGACAGTAACCCACCAAAAAGTAATTCCTTCATCCTTTTAAATTTCCATAAGTACTCGGCAGCCTCGTGTTTGTTTCTTGGGTTTTATTGAATGTGACTGAAAAAGTGCCCCAAGTTTTGAAAAATAACAAATTAAACTGATTGAAAGTATAAGGGGGATATCGGCAAACAAATGCCGTGGTCAAGGCTATGACGGCACCAGTGCAATGAGTGGAGGTTACTCAGGTGTTCAAAAGGTTGTATCAGACCGAGAACCTAATGCTTCTGACGTAGTTCTTTATGAAAACGATGTCTCCACAGAAGCGATAGTTACAGGGATGGTAAAAACAACTTGATTGCCGTAGCAACATCAGGGAAACTGGGCAGAAGGGAGGAGTGCTTAAAATACAATAGTTCTACAACATCAACAATTGAGCCTCATTCTCCTTAATTGCCAGCTTCAACATGTTAAGGAAAGCGATTAACTCTATAGGAAGTTCTGCATAAGGGTCGTTTGGATACTGGACAGACAATATATTGGCAGATGAAAACAGATTTAGCAGTTCTTTAGGGCTTGAACAAAATGTTTATTTTTTAAATATTTTTTTATTTAACTAGGCAAGTCAGATAAGGAACAAATTCTTATTTACAATGACGGCCTACACCAGCCAAACCTATGGGACTCCCAATCACGGCCGGTTGTGATACAGCCTGGATTTGTAGTGACGCCTCAAGCACTGAGATGCAGTGCCTTAGACTGCTGCGCAACTCGGGAGCTCAAATAAACAAAAAAAACAGTTAGCGATTTTTTTTTTCAAATCAAACTTCATTTGTCACATGCGCCAAATAAAACAAGTGTAGACTTTACTGTGAAATGCTTACTTACAAGCTCTTAACCAACAGAGCAGTTCCAGAATAGTTAAGAAAATATTTACCAAGTAGACAAAAATAAAAAGTACAAATAAAAAGTAACACAATAAGAATAACAATAATGATGCTATATACAGGGGGCACCGGTACCGAGTCAGTGTGTGGGGGTACAGGCTAGTTGAAGTAATCTGTACATGTAGGTGAGGGCCAGCATGAGGGCCTACAAGTGAATATGCATAGATAACAAACAGCGAGTAGCAGCAGTGTACAACAGTTCATTGTAAATTGTCCGGTGGTGATTTTATTAATTGTTCAGCAGTCTTATGGATTGGGGGTAGAAGCTATCAAGGAACCTACATGGTACAACCCTAAATCCGCAACCATGGGCACCCTCTTAGATATAATTCTGATCAACTTTCCCTCTAAATACACCTCTGCTGAGCAATCACTGCCTTATTGCCTGCGTGCGTATAGGGTCCGCGGTCAAACGACCACTCGTCATCACTGTCAAACTCTCCCTAAAACACTTCAGCGAGCAGGCCTTTCTAATCGACCTGGCCCGGGTATCCTGGAAGGTTATTGACCTCATCCTGTCAGTAGAGGATGCCTGGTTGCTCTTCAAAAGTGCTTTCCTCTCCATCTTAAATAAGCATGCCCCCGCGATATGCACCTTTTCAGGGAAGTCAGAAACCAATATACTCAGTCAGTTAGGAAAGCTAAGGCTAGAGCAACGAACCGCCCTTGCTGTCTCTGCCTGGCCGGTTCCCCTCTTTCCACTGGGATTCTCTGCCTCTACCCTGTTACGGGGGCTGAGTCACTGGCTTACTGGGGCTCTCTCATGCCGTCCCTGGGGGGTGCGTCACCTGGGTGGGTTGATTCACTGTTGTGGTCAGCCTGTCTGGGTTGGCGCCCCCCCCTTGGGTTGTGCCGTGGCGGAGATCTTTGTGGGCTATACTCGGCCTTGTCTCAGGATGGTAAGTTGGTGGTTGAAGATATCCCTCTAGTGGTGTGGGGGCTGTGCTTTGGCAAAGTGGGTGGGGTTATATCCTTCCTGTTTGGCCCTGTCCGGGGGTGTCCTCGGATGGGGCCACAGTGTCTCCTGACCCCTCCTGTCTCAGCCTCCAGTATTTATGCTGCAGTACTTTATGTGTCGGGGGGCTAGGGTCAGTTTGTTATATCTGGAGTACTTCTCCTGTCCTATTCGGTGTCCTGTGTGAATCTAAGTGTGCGTTCTCTAATTCTCTCCTTCTCTCTTTCTTTCTCTCTCTCGGAGGACCTGAGCCCTAGGACCATGCCCCAGGACTACCTGACATGATGACTCCTTGCTGTCCCCAGTCCACCTGGCCATGCTGCTGCTCCAGTTTCAACTGGCCTGGGCCCTAGGACCATGTCCCAGGACTACCTGACATGATGACTCCTTGCTGTCCCCAGTCCACCTGGCCATGCTGCTGCTCCAGTTTCAACTGTTCTGCCTTACTATTATTCGACCATGCTGGTCATTTATGAACATTTGAACATCTTGGCCACATTCTGTTATAATCTCCACCCGGCACAGCCAGAAGAGGACTGGCCACCTCACATATGCTCTCTCTAATTCTCTCTTTCTTTCTCTCTCTCGGAGGACCTGAGCCCTAGGACCGTGCCCCAGGACTACCTGACTTGATGACTCCTTGCTGTCCCCAGTCCACCTGACTGTGCTGCTGCTCCAGTTTCAACTGTTCTGCCTTATTATTATTCGACCATGCTGGTCATTTATGAACATTTGAACATCTTGGCCATGTTCTGTTATAATCTCCACCCGGCACAGCCAGAAGAGGACTGGCCACCCCACATAGCCTGGTTCCTCTCTAGGTTTCTTCCTAGGTTTTGGCCTTTCTAGGGAGTTTTTCCTAGCCACCGTGCTTTTACACCTGCATTGTTTGCTGTTTGGGGTTTTAGGCTGGGTTTCTGTACAGCACTTTGAGATATCAGCTGATGTACGAAGGGCTATATAAATAAATTTGATTTGATTTGATTTTAGAAATGTGCTTCCTGTAGCACTAATTACTAAATGTTTTGGGACACTGTAAAGTCCACGGAGAATAAGAGCACCTCCTCCCTGCTGCTCACTGCACTGAGGATAAGAAACACTGTCAACATCGATAAATCTATAATAATCGATAATCTCAATAAGCATTTTTCAACGGCTGGCCATGCTTTCCACCTGGCTACCCCTACCCCGGCCAAAATCTCAGCACCTCTACGCAGACGACACCATTCTGTATACATCTGGCTCTTCTTTGGACACTGTGCTAACAAACCTCCAAACGAGCTTCAATGCCATACAACACTCCTTCCGTGGCCTTCAACTGCTTTAGTAAAACTAAGGTTCTGAATATGTGGACAACATCATATACCTAGGTGTCTGGTTAGACTGTAAACTCTCCTTCCAGACTCACATTAAGCATATCCAATCCAAAATGAAATCTAGTATTGGCTTCCTATTTCGCAAACAAAGCCTCCTTCACTCATGCTGCCAAACATACCCTTCATAAAACTGACTATCGTACCGATCCTTGACATTGGCGATGTCATTTACAAATTAGCCCCCAACACTGTACACAGCAAACTGGATGTAGTCTATCACAGTGCCATCCATTTTGTCACCAAAGCCCCAGATACTACCCACCACTCTATTCTTGACATAGCTAATTCTAATAGTTCTACTACAAAAAAATACATTTTTTTAAATGTTATTTATTTTCTGTATTCTTGACATAGTTTACAGTGCATTTGGAAAGTATTCAGACCCCTTCCCTTTCTCCACATTTTGATACGTTACAGCCTTATTCTAAAATGGATTAAATAATTTATTTTCTCATCAATCTACACACAATACCCCCTAACCCCCTTTGCAAATGTATTAAACATAAACAGAAAGACCTTTACATAACTATTCAAACCTTTTGCTATGAGACTCGAAATTGAGCTCAGGTGCATCCTGTTTCCATTGATCATCCTTGAGATGTTTCTACAACTTGATTGTAGTCCAGCTGTGGTAAAACCCAATTGATTGGACATGATTTGGAAAGGCACACACCTGTCTATATAAGGTCCCACAGCTGACAGTGCATGTCAGAGCTAAAATCAAGCCATGAAGTCGAAGGAACTGTCCGTGGAGCTCAGAGACAGGATTGTGTCGAGGTACAGATCTGGGGTACCAAAACATTTCTGCAGCATTGAAGGTCCCCAAGAACACAGTGGCCTCCATCATTCTTAAATGGAATAAGTTTGGAACCACCAATACTCTTGTTAGAGCTGGCCGCCTGGCCAAACTGAGCCATCGGGGGAGAAGGGCCTTGGTCAGGGAGGTAACCAAGAACCCAATGGTCATTCTGACAGAGCTCCAGAGTTCCTCTGTGGAGAAGGGAGAACCTTCCAGAAGGACAACTATCTCTGCAGCACTCCACCAATCAGACATATCAGGCCTTTAGGGTAGAGTGGCCAGATGGAAGCCTTTCCTCAATAAAAAGGCACATGACAGCCCGCTTGGACTTTGCCAAAAGGCATCAAAGGACCCTGATCATGAGAAACACGATTCTCTGGTCTGATGAAACCAAGATTTAACTCTTTGGCCTGAATGCCAAGCGTCATGTCTGGAGGAAACCAGGCATCTTCCCTACTGTGAAACATGGTGGTGGTGGCAGCATCATGATGTGGGGATGTTTTTCAGCGGCAGGGACTGGGAGACTAGTCAGGATCGAGGGAAAGACGAACTAAGCAAAGTGCAGAGAGATCCTTGATGAAAACCTGCTCCAGAGAGCTCAGGACCTCAGACTGGGGTGAAGATTCACAGCCAAGACAACACAGGAGTGGCTTCGGAACAAGTCTCTGAATGTCCTTGAGTGGCGCAGCCAGAGCCCGGACTTAAATCCGATCAAACATCTCTGGAGAGACCTGAAAATAGATGTGCAGCAACGCTCCCCATCCGACCTGACGGAGCTTGAGAAGATCTGCAGAGAAGAATGGGAGAAACTCCCCAAATGCAGGCGTGCCAAGCTTGTAGCGTCATACCTAAGAAGACTCAAGGCTGTAATCGCTGCCAAAGGTGCTTCAACAAAGTACTGAGTAAATGGTCTGAATACTTATGTAAATGTGATATTTTAGTTTTTAATTTTTAATTTTTAATTTAGTTAATAGTTAGTTAATACATTTGCAAAACATTTCTAAAAACCTGTTTTGTTTTGTCATTATGGGGTATTGTGTGTAGGTTGATGAGAAAAAAATATGAATACATTTTAGAATAAGGCTGTAACAAAATTTGGAAAAAGTCAAGGTGTCTGAATACTTTCTGAATGCACTGTACATGTTAAATAAATAAATAAAACACATACTGCTGTACATATCATTCTTAATATATCTTGTGAACTGTAAATTAATCCAGTTGGTATAAGTATAGATGGCATTTGGATTACTGTTACAGTGCTATTTGGGTTGTTAATTGTTTGCATTCTGACATTTCTGTTTTTTTTTTGGGGGGGGGGGGGGTGAGTCATTTGTGTACTTGCTTGACATTTTACTGCATTGTTAAGAGCTAGTAACATAAGCATTTGCTGCATCCGCTATAAAACCTACTAAACTGTGTACACAACCAATCAACTTTGATTTGAGCCAGAAGCAGAGGTAGCTACATTCCTCACGTCATAACAACATTTCTCCACAATACTACATCACTGAAATGTACAACATATTTAGCTTGCGGAGTCTATCAAACACACAAAAGCAGATATTGACTAAATCATTTCCCCTGGATTCCACTTCGACGTCTACATAACTTTGTCCCAAGGCTACCTCTTATAGACAGAGAGAGAGGTTTGACAAAGAGAGGGGAC
The DNA here is from genome assembly GCF_034236695.1 of Oncorhynchus nerka. Classification (NCBI taxonomy): domain Eukaryota; kingdom Metazoa; phylum Chordata; class Actinopteri; order Salmoniformes; family Salmonidae; genus Oncorhynchus; species Oncorhynchus nerka. Next base: position 28,313,206 of record NC_088420.1, on the reverse strand, counting down.
GAGATTAACGGATCCGTCACTTTACATTAAAATCCACAATGGGTCTGTCTAATATCTGTCCTCTATCACAAGTGCCCAGAAGGGGGCAGTATAGAATTTGAGTCACATACCAGTCCCTTTCTTTTCAATGTTTTGTGAAAAAAACAGTTTTTTTTTTATCCTGCCTGTCTTGATGTGGAGCTAGTCAGACAGCGAAGTGAGGTGAGGATGTGAGCCAGGGCTGGAGGGGAGGCGACCTGTAAGCAAAAGGCTGAAACACCGGCTGAGGGGCACTGAGGTGTGGACTGTGGGGTGTTAAAAGGACTTTGTGAAATAAAGGTCAGTAACCCTACCACCAAACCACTCACTCAGGATGAGACAAGCCAAGGGGGAGGAGTAGTGGGTCACTTTCCTCCACTGATGCTGCATTTCGACTAAGGACACCAGTGGGTCACCAGTGTTTTATGTTAATGTTAGCTCTAGTGTAATTGTGTTTCCATCAGGAGAGTGAAACTAAAGACTTGGAGAGAGCAGAATCCACAACCCCTCCATCATCAAGAGTGCTGCTTCTTGAGAAGATTTTAAAGTTCATAGTTATCCATTTGTTATGTTGAAAAATACCAGTGGCCTCCCAGATGTCAATTCAATGCCTATTCCACATAGGTTCAACTTATTTGGAAACAACATTGATTCAACCAGTGTGCCTCGTGGGATGGCTTTGGTCCCAAGTCAGCATTCAATACAAAATCTAGAAGGCTCATTCATGGTTCTCACCCCCTTCTATAGACTTAAACAGTAATTATAATGACTTCCGGAGGACATCCTCCAACCTATCAGAGCTCTTGCAGCATGAATTGACATGTAGTCCATCCAATCAAAGGATCAGACAATTAATCTAGTTGTCACACCCTGATCTGTTTCACCTGTCTTTGTGCTTGTCTCCACCCCCCTCCAGGTGTCACCCATCTTCCCCAGTATATTTATACCTGTGCTCTCGGTTTGTCTGTTGCCAGTTCGTTTTGTTTGTCAAGCCTACAGAACCAGCAATTTCCCCCATGCTCCTGTTGGTTTCTAGTTCCTGGTTTCCCGGTTTTGACCATTCTGACTGCCCTGAGCCTACCTGCCGTTCTGTACCTATTGGACTCTGATCTGGATTACTGACCTCTGCCTGCCCTTGACCTGTCATTTTGCCTGCCCCCTATTATAGTAATAAACATTTGTTACTTTGACACCGTCTGCATCTGGGTCTTCCCTAAAACGTGATACTTGTATTGAAAGCATAAGCTACAGCTAACTAACACTGCAGTGCATAAAGTGTGGTGAGTAGTTGACTCAAAGAGAGAGAAAGACAATAGTTGAACTGTTTAACATATTCATTTTTTTCAGAAATTAAGGAGAAGTAGCAGAGAGCGAGATAGAACCAGCTATATATTTTTTTATTCTTCTTAGTTTACCTTTCACTTACTTTAGCTAGCTAGCTAATTTAGCCTACTCAACAACCTGACTCAAACAGAGAGGAATTAGATTTATGTTAGCTAGCTGGCTAAGGCTATCCAACACGGCAACTGGGAAGGTTCGGTTTTATAAATGTATTACCACCAGGGCCCGCTGGTGTAATTGCTAAACTGTTTGCTGTGCACTCTACTGTGTGATTGTACACATGGATTGAATTGTGGGTTTACTAACACGATAATTCTAGAAGTTAGCTATGTTGACTAGCTATGATGTTAGCTAATATGGTGACGACGAACGATGTAGTGGTTAGCGGATATGGTATGAAGGTTTGGCTTGGAGATTTTTTTTCCGCCTGGTCACAGACAGCTGTTGTGTTATGAGGTGAGAGGAGGAGAGCATGTAGATGCAAGAAGGAATTATACAACGAGCAAAGTGACAATGCTGTATGCGGTTGCTATGAAAGTAAACTCTGTGTGCAGGTAATAAGGGAGTTTTCATTCCGCCAATTGTTGCAAAACGTTTCTTCAACAGAAGCAATCAGAACTAAATGGGAATGGACCTACCTGCATTTGTTTTAGTTGCAAAACGGAATATTTTGCACCAGTTGGGACTTGGGACTAATGATTGTGCCCCAGATCAGCTACTGTAGATGCAGGCAAGAGTGTGCAAGGCGGTATTAAATGTATCACTGTCTGTCACCTTGATTACTCCAATTTGTCTTTCGACCTGTGCACCTACGTTATAAACGTTAATTTGTAGGCTAGGTTGTAGCAACCTCATGATGGGTATAGGGAAAATTTGAGTATCATATAGTAGACTAAACCTCTCGGTGTTACATTGAGCTGGCTGACTGGAATTTGAATAAAAGCAATCCAATATGCTGTAATAGAAATAAGGTCTTACACATAAAAAAAGAACATCCTCCCTAATCTTAAATGGCACCGACCGCCACTGACACACACACAAAATCACGTTCCACAAACACACTAACATGCACCCAGAGTCATAGACCGGTGTCCACAGAAACACATGTGCATGCACGCACAAAAGAATGTGCTTCATAATGAATACTGTCATTTATAACATAACCATGCAAACAAAAATAGAACAAGTAGTCCAAATACAGAAATGACCATGGCAATAGTCCAACCTGGTCTCATAGACTAGACGTAACATAGTCAATGTAAATCTGGGATGCTCAAATTAGTATGATATGTTACTGATATGATGATATGGTATGGTTACAGAAGACAGAACAAAAGTAGAGTGGTTGGTCAGGGTGGGCGTTTTGGTTTTTGCCCTAGCACTACAAAACTTATTCAAATAGTCAACTAATCATCAAACTTTGAAAATTTGAATCAGCTGTGTAGTGTTAGGGCAAAAACCAAAACGTGCAGCACTTGGGCTCCTGAGGAGAGTTTGAGAAATGTTGCTTTAACCTAACTCCTAAACTTAACCCTAATCTTAACCCTTACCCGTAGCCTAGCTAATGTTAACCACATAGCTATAATTTGTAACATATCAAATTCGTAATATAGTGTACATTTTTGCAAATTCGTAATATATTGTACGTTTTGAAAATTCGCAACATATATATATATGTATATTGTATTATCTTTATTTAACTAGCCAAGTCCGTTAAGAACAAATTCTTATTTTCAATGACGGCCTAGGAACAGGGGCAGAACGACAGATTTTTACCATGTCAGCTCAGGGATTCGATCTTACAACCTTTCGGTTACATATCAAACTAATTGTAATTCGTAACATAACATACGAAAGGGTGATCGACATCCACAAATTAATACGTACCAAATGAAATGTGGCATATCATACTAAATTGAGTTTCTCGGATTTACGTACAGAATAATACTTAATGCTCTGAGACCAGGTTGAATAGGCATGACAGTGTGTTAAGAACTTTCAAAGCAGTGAGCACAGGTGTAAACATTCAGTCTAAGAGCTTGATTATAGACCAATTCAGAGATACAGAATGACTTGGTCTGATTGCTTAGAATCAGTCAACAATATGAAGCAATCACTCTAAAGAGTGTGTCTACTGTGATAAGTGGTCATTGCTCCACTCCATGGTATTGGGAACTGTCAAACAAGAGTTTTTACCCAGAAAAAATAACATAATAATACAGGCTCTGAGTGTGGCATTTGGCTTTAAAAGGTCAATAAGACAGAATTAGATTCACACGAGTGCCGCTCACCTAATAACACTGGTGATTCATGCTGCTAACAATTGACTTGCACAATCTATCCATCTGATGTGACAATGTTTAGCAAATAGCCCATCTTGTTGCTTATAGGAGCTTTTTGCTGATTGGCCATCAATACTGACTGTAGTCGATACTGACCCCAGGAATCGACAAGCTTTCTGAAAAATTATATGGATGCTGCTCTGGATGTTAATGTTCTTTTTCCCTAATTTAGAGTAAACATTTGTCGTGGTGAAAATATTCAATTTCAACACATTTCAAACTCACTGTGGGAAATGGATAAGTAGAGAGACAAATTCAATGAAAGATTTCAGTCAGTATGTCCACAACCTACGTTCTGTTAGTTATAAAAGAAGAATAGTAGAGCCTGAATGCATCGTTACTACTAAATAGGCATAGCCTTGAGACTTTGGGGATAATACATTTCTTCAACAGGAAATATAATTAAATCATTCCGTGAGAAAAAGCATGTCGGCACTGTGGAGATGATTCATCGAGTCCTGAGGCTCACATATTCACAGAAATGCACACAAGAATTTATATAAAAAGATAAATGATTTGTGTGACCTGAAATCTATTGTGGAAAGCATTATAAAAGCCAAGAGAGATAAAAGGAGAAGAGGTAAATTGTGGGTGGACCAGGTCAATGTGAAAGAAGATAGAAGTTTGAAACTGTTTAATGTCTCTCAGGACGTTTATTTCCCATGCATAGTTTGGACAAGTGTGTAGTGGAACTGACAAAAGAAAGAAGAAAAGTCTGACATTCATTATTACTTTCCATTATTGACATTTGTAATCATTCACAAAATGTTTTAATTAATATTAGTTCACGTGAAAAGGTTGAAATTGATCAGCAAGTCCTTCAAGGGATTAGTTTAGAAGAGGAAAAGTGCTGTAAAAACATAAATACCTTACAAAAAAGCCTCTAAAACGAAAACGTTCAGCACATTTGAACAACACAGTGCAATATAAATGGGATTCAAAATGGTTTTCAGCACTGATTTCCTCGATTTGTGACTTGTTGAAAATGCTAATCTCTTTGAGAAAAGAGGAAGCAATGCAATTGTAAACACTCTTGGGTAAGATATGACTGATACAGCACTGTTCAAAACCACAACAGAGCAAAAATACTCAACTTTCAATTTCACCACCATTTTGTTTTCCAGTTTTTAGAGCAGAGAAACATCTGCCTGTGTAACACAGGGAAGGAAAGGGGACATCACAAGTAACATACAGATCCATTCAAATCATCATTAGAGGTGAGGATAGTGGAGCACAGAACAAACTAACTCAGTCCTACGGTAAGGCTGTGCCAGTATAGCAAGTTCTGACAGAGGAAAGATTGCATTTCGCAGGTCTATTCAACACCACTTTGTAAACCAAGGATGCATGTGTGTTTGTGTTTTACACATGACAGTTTTAGGAGCCATCTACTGTGTACGTCTCTCAACAATCTGTGAAATACGTCTGCTGTCCCTGTCTCTCTCTCTCTTAGACCTCCCGTTTTTAACTTTAAAAAAAACTTCATTACTGGAAAAACAAAACAGAATGAGCACACACTCCAAGACAGTGGTATTCAGACTTTTTCAACGTCCCAAATCTTTCTGCCAGAATTCTTGCGACCCCACCCCAAATCTAATGACACAGCCTTAAAATCTGGAAAATTGTATCTTTACATCAACAAACAACAATTGCATTTTTTCATTGCATTTTCATCTCTTATAAAAATGAAAAGAAACCAATAAAATACATTTAATCAACAGTTTTATTTTTCTAATTGTCGTTCTCAAACATATTTGTATATTGTCCCATACAATACTCTTAATTTTTTGCCCCCCCCCCAAAAAAATGCCAATTCCCCCGACTTTGAATACCACTGAGGTATCAATAAATCCACATTGATTTAAACTGATCCCATGTCTAATTCAAGCATCACATAAGTCAGATGGTGGTGAAGCAGCAGCTGCAGAGTAGGGATATAATGATACAGTAGGGGGTTGGTGGGTTAAGGGTCAGGTCTGATGGGGGAGGGGGGCATAGAGGAAGAGGAAGTGCTGTGTCTTCATCCTGGTACTCAGGTCCAATCACCTTCCTTCTACCCAATAATAATACCAGTTTAGAACTTACATCAAATAGTTTATCTGGCAAAATAGGCTGTACCTAATGACCAAATACTGGAGGAAAACAGAAAAGTTTTAACCTTTCCCGATGAATAAAGAGCAGAAGAAAGAAATGCTGACAATAAGGAAAATAAGGTTCAGTGTCATCCCAGTGATTACTGTGAAAGATATTACATATCTACACTTACAAAAACACCTTTACACGCCGAGATTGAAACAGTTCCTTTGAACAGTATGAAAAATATACAAATAAAAAATACAAATATTTTCAGACGCTAGGTAGATTTCTGTTGACATTAAATCAGTGAGGACTCAAAGATAAATAGTTCACATGTTTTCCTTCCATTAAGAGAATGTAATTGTGGTTTAGGAAAACCAAATCTATCCATTTGCAAATATTTCCTCTGTAATTGGTAGGCTAACCATGTGATACTCATTTCTGTAATTCAGCTAAAATGCTTTAGCTTTCTAGTTAGCAAAACAGCCAGTGTTCAAACAAAAGCATAAAGAATTATTTTAAAACATCATACGCAATGCACAGGTAAGTAGAAATAAAAGAGTGGAGATAGTCAGCTCCACTAGAGGGCCCTGGGGGACAATAGTTGTCCCCACTCACTGACTGATCTAGAGCATCAACAGCTCAGGAAAAGCGAGTTTCATCATCAGCAAGAAATGCTCCAAACAATCATAATCAAATAAAGATGACTGTAATACAAACAATTCAATTAAACTTGCTCAGGAGACTAAATGTAGACTCTAAAGTCACATTTTCAACATTCTGTGGACCCTGGAGGTGAGAAAGAGGGCTGGGTTTCAGTTATTGAGGTGGGTGGGAAGGGATACGTGGGCACAACTGTGTGCATCTCAGCTCTTAGTGTAATAGAGACTTTGACCCATAAGGAGAAATATGTTAACATAGTAACAATACCGGGAGCGAGAAGCGACCCAGTGCCTGGCGAGTAACAGTCACACTTTCAAACACATACAGTCCAGAGATGGTGCCATGCCTTGGTGGCACTGACAAGAATGGATAGCTGGGTTTGGGCCTTGGAGGGGACACAGACTGGGGCTCCATTCACTTGACGTGCTCAGCGCTGTGGGAGGAACAGTAGTACTTTTTGTGGGCTATGAACGTGGACAGGCTGCTGAACTTGATATTGCACAGACGGCAGAAGCGGGTGTTACCGTTCTGCACAGGGGGGATCAGAAGGGTCTTGGGTGTGGGAGGGGCCGGAACAGGGAGTGGGAGACCCAGTGTGAGGGACGCCTTGTCTGGGAGCAGGGTGACAGCAACCTGGTGATTCAGAACCCCCACCTCTCTCAGCACCTCAGGCACAGGGGACACAGTCAGGGGGAGGGACCTGGTGGGAGACACAGCTGGAGGGGCTGCGTTGGGGGAGCTGCCACCCCCAGCATGGTGTCCCAGGGGGCTACCGTTCACCAGGGGAGAGGATGGGGAGACAGTGTCCCTTCTGATCCGGCCATTGATGCTGTCCCTGCAGGCTCTGAGGACCAGCTTGGGCGGGGTGGCAGGGGTCCCATCCCTAGGGCTCAGGCTGGGGCTGATGACGGCTGGCTGGCCCTCCAGGCTCAGGACCAGGCCATGCATGGATCTGAAGTGCTCCACCAGGTCACAGGTCACCGCCCTATTGGGAGGGCAGTAGGGGCAGACCACAGAGGGAGAGCCTGGGCCTTTGGCTGCAGGGACACTGTAAGGTGACGTAGCCTCAGAGCCAGAGCCAGGTAAGGCAGAGAGGTGAGGGCTGAGCGAGGCCCCCCGAGGAGCCTTCTCTGTGAGCAGCCCTTTGGCCTCAGAGTGGACGTCTGATCGCTCCAGGGCCCTGCTCTTGGGGGAGATGGATGCTGGTCTCTTCAGCCTGTGGAGCGTCTCCAGAGTGTGGGGCTGCAGGGTGGTAGCTGGGCAGTAGTAGGCCTTGTGGGCCAGGTAGTTCTCAATGCTGTTGAAGCTAATGCTGCAGGCGGTACACTTGTGGTAGTCAGTGAGGGGCAGAGAAGGGATGCTGCTGCCCCGCGGGGCCTCCCTTAGACGGGGCCTCTTGCTCAGGTCAATGGGGCCGTCTCTGTCAGGGCTGGTACTACGGGAGGTGGCTGGACGCAGGCCCAGAGCTAGGGCTGGGACTGGGGACTCCAGGACCCTCTCCACTGAGGCAGCAGCCTCCTGCTTCACAGCCAGGCTCAGGCCAGGGGCAGAGAGAGAGGCAGCAGCAGTGTTGGCCAGGGCCTCAGTCCGAGCCATGTGGATCTCATACATCTTCTTCCTCTTGCGTGTTCGGATGGGCTGAGGCAGGAAGGTAGCTTTGCCCGCGGTTGACCGCTGGTTGGACGGATCGTGGCGCGATGCGCAGTAGAAGCGTTTGTGGACTGTGTAGTTCTCATGGCGGCTAAAGTGGATGTTGCAGGCCTGACAGAAGGTTCTGGTGGGGTCGTCCTCCTGGTCCTCTGCTGAGCCGCTGGGACTCTGGCTGCACTCGCTGGCCCGGCCTCCTCCTCCTCCACCCTCCCCCTCAGAGGAAGAAGAGGACACAGCCTCCTTCACCCCAGGGTTCTCACTCTTCACCTCCACCAGCTTGCCCTGTGTGGCGGTGCTGCCTGGAACAGGACCTGAGTCACTGGGGGAGGCTGAGGCTGCCCGACTACCTGATCCAGCCTGAGGGGATGAACCGTGTCCAACTGATGGGACTGTGGCCCCCGACGCCCCCTCCTTCACTGGGCCAGCCATGTCTCCCTGCTGGTGCCTGCTGGAGCAGTACAGCCTCTTGTGAACATAGAAGTTGTTGATGTTGTTGAAGTTGATGTCACATTCGAAGCAGGTGGCCCCCTTCTGGACAGTGGTTGTAGTGCCAGCGGGGTAGAAGGCTGGCGCTGCCCCAGGGGGGACCTGGCCCTGCTTCAGCCGGCTGTGAACCATCTCAGACATCTTAGCCAGTATCTCTGAGGCCTGGGGTAGGATGGCTGGTTCCTGGCTGAACATGTACTGGGGTAGGAACACATCTTCTCCAGGGAGCACTGAGCCAGCTCCTCCCAGGTGGGCAGGGCTGGAGCCAGGGGTGGGGCTGGTTGGCTCTGCCTTCACAGCCACAGCAGAGGGACTCCTAGGGGAGGTGGAGGTCTGAGAGGAGCCTGTACCTCTGTGTCCACGGCTCTTCTCCACCCGCTCCCCCTCCGTCTCCTCCTCCTGCCCGTCATTCTCAGAGTCCGAATGCGGCTCCTCTTTAATCCTGATGTCTGTGGGGAGCTGGTCAGGTGGGCTGCAGCCTCGCGGGGTGGCTGAGCTCCCATTGGCCCCAGGGCTGGAGGAGTCAGGGTGGGGAACGCAGGCGGGGGGCTCCCTGTCAAGGTGCTCAGGGTGGTCGGCCGAGGAGGGGGTGGTCTGGCGGGGTGTGGGGCTCCTCTCGGCCGGGACCCTCACCTCCAGGTGTGTGCGAACGTGCTGCTGGAGCTGAGCAGGCGAGTCTGTGATGTGGCCACATACCTGACATTTCAACACAACACCGGAGTCTCCAGGACTTAGACCTGCCACAGAGTGACAGAGACATATTATTAGAAATGTGTTTTCTACTATTAAACATGACATGAAATCACTGGTGGTTATGCACTATAGCCTATAGGACCAAATCTTCATATACATACACTCCCAAATGTATTTATTTGGACAGTGAAGCTACAACTTTTAATTTGGCTCTATACTCCAGCATTTTGAATTTGAGATCAAATCTTTTATAAGGTGACTGTACACAAAGTCACCTTTTATTTGAGGGTATTTTCATATCTGTTTTACTTTTAGAAATGAATGCACTTTATGTATCTAGTCCCCCCATCTGAAGGTGTTATAAGTATTTGGACAAATTCACTTATAGCGTATTACATTTAGTTAAAAGTGTAGTATTTGGTCCCATATTCGTAGCACTCAATGACAACATCTAGCGTGTGAGTCTACAAATGTGTTGGATGTAATAGAATAATAATGATATATGCCATTTAACAGACACTTTTATCCAAAACGACTTAAGTAATGTGTGCACCCAGATGTTCAGAAACGTATTCTATTTTTATTTACAATAAAAGTGACTCCAAACGGGCACAATACATGATTTACCATTCATTTCTATTGGGCACAAAATAATCTGAAACACAACCAAAACAACCTGAAAACGCATCCAACAAGCTTGTAGAGTCACAAGCTTGATGTAGTCCTCTATGTAGTTGCTGTTCTGAAGTAAAGGCAGGGCTATTATCCTCTCACTGGGATAGTAAACAACATGATCCAGTCTGTCTGTGTGTTTACCTGTGGACAGAGGCAGTTTGGGCAGGCCGGGGCCGGGGGAGTACACTTCACTGCATGAGCCGGGCTGACACACCATGTGACTTGTGACCAGGTGGCTGTAGAGAATGTCCCTCGTGGTGGAGACGAAGCCACAGCCGTGACAGACTCCGTTCTGCGTGTCCGTGTGTACCTTCAGGTGACGCTCACAGTTGGCTTTAGTGGTGAAGGCTGACAGGCAGATCAGACACACGAAAGGACGCTCACCTACAGGCACAGGACATGTATATCTTTAATATTTTAACTAAATTGACTGTCTTCCCCTAATAACAGCTGAAGAAAGAGGTCTGCTACAAGCTATTATTAAAAGAGGAATATTCACGCATATTCTCACTCGATCCTTGGTCTGCTATGAGAAAGAGCTAAAGGAATGTATTGTGACAGATCTCACCACTGTGTGTCCGCATGTGGATCTCCAGGGAGCTGGCGCTCGGGCAGCTCTTGTTGCATTGTGGGAAGGGACAGACACGTTCGTTGGGGTAGGACTCCTTGGCTTTGTCCAGTGGGGGGGAGGAGGAGGCCTGCTGCTTCTGCCGGCTGGCACAGTAGTACATGAGGTGGGCCTGGAGGTTCCTCTCACTGCGGTACCAGATCCCACAGTCCTTACACGGGAAGATGTCCTCTGGACCAATCAAACACAAACACAACTGTAAACTCTATCCCTACAACAACCAATCATTTATCAAATCTATCATACATAATTAAAAACAATGCAAGAAAGAGAGCAGCGTATGTTCATTCTTTTTAAAAATTGCATGTTTAACGTTTCACTGCTTACACGTTAAAATGTTACATTCAGTACATACACTTTCATGTACACATGATGTTCATCCATGTGTATACACACATCACCACACACACCTGTTTCACACCAGTCACATGATCGATTCAGTGGCGGAACGAGCAAGCACTCGATATTGCTCCAGGGTCTCCAAGGCAACGAGAGCACAGAGGTTGTGGGCGCGAGCGCCCACCCGTGCGGGGTAATCATACTGATCTGGTGTCAGGGCTGGTGTTACAGGCTATTTTTGATAACATCCATAATTACCAACAGTCCTCAGGAGAGTGCTCCTACAGCAGGAAGCGGGGATACGGATGATCATGTTTTACCCTTTAGCTTGATATGGTGATTAATCATGCACTCATCACAGAATGTCCATGCCTGCTCCTGCTGCCGACAACACTACACTGCCAATAAGGGACTTAATGAAGGAGCGTGAACGTAATTACCATGTAGTGCAGAGGAGTTACACTGCCACCTTCTGGTGTACTGGGTGAATGAGGAAATGTGGCATGGTGAACTGTTGGTCTTCATTGAGTCCCTCAGTGTCTGTTGTTTACATGGAAAGTGTATAACTGTACACGTGTAGGGTTTGTCTACGCATCTAATGACTAAACGGCACGAAGAACACAAATACATGCATGCACATTCGCATGCAGTGAGCACACACATACACACCCACATTATTCTTGGCAAGCTGACACTCACTGTTGACAACTGCCGTGGCCAAGATGGCTGCCATCCCAGCCTGCTGGGGGAGGAGCTGTATCTCAGAGTGGAGAGAAGCTGGGTAGACACCTGTAGGCTCCTCCTTCACCACCACATCCTGGGTCTGAGACGAGGACAGCTGCTTCACGGAGGAGAGAGACAGTGTGGCCAACAGACTGTCACCTGTGGAGATGTCCTGGGTCACCTTACAATACAGCTCCTCACCTGGAGAAAAGAGAGAGCGAGAGGGCCGCACAACACAAATTAAACCTGGGGCCTGTACAAGAACTACACACACCACACCTGGGGCCTGTACAAGAACTACGCACATCACACCTGGGGCCTGTACAAGAACTACACACATCACACCTGGGGCCTGTACTAGAACTACACACATCACACCTGGGGCCTGTACAAGAACTACACACATCACACCTGGGGCCTGTACTAGAACTACACACATCACACCTGGGGCCTGTACAAGAACTACACACATCACACCTGGGGCCTGTACAAGAACTACACACATCACACCTGGGGCCTGTACTAGAACTACACACATCACACCTGGGGCCTGTACAAGAACTACACACATCACACCTGGGGCCTGTACAAGAACTACACACATCACACCTGGGGCCTGTACCAGAACTACACACATCACACCTGGGGCCTGTACTAGAACTACACACATCACACCTGGGGCCTGTACTAGAACTACACACATCACACCTGGGGCCTGTACTAGAACTACATACATGGTATCGTACAGTATGATATCTATGGAATGTATACTAATCTATAGTAGGTGAAAAAGATCTCTGTATGGTGTCTTTATGGGGTCACTCTGATAAGAGATCTCTGATTGTAAGTTGCTTTGTTTAAGAGTGTCTGCTAAATGACTAGAATGTAACAGTGTAAATGGTGCGTTATATGTATGTGGGCTGTGTTGATGGTATGGCATTTCTGGGATCAGGTCTGTTGGTTAACTACCTTGACTGTAGATGGTACAGTTGGCAGCTGTGGCATCGGATGTTAGCGGGACTCTACTGAGCCAGCCGTTATCGTCTTCACACACCAGCGTCAGCCTGGAGATCTGCTGACATACAAATAAACATACAGAGGCTGTCAGATTTGTTCTGGAAACACAGGGTCAAATGACAATTATCATCTAACATCACATATCTTCTGATTCTCACATACATTGCCAAGTCTATTCAGACTAACCATTTATTTATAGAAATATACTCCTCTTTACATTTGATGGCAAAGACCTACTGTACTGAACAGTGAGGTTGAACAATGAATTAATCCTGACAACGTCCTCTGAATTGACTGTTTTAAAGCACATTGACCATAGCGTGCAAAAAAAGGACTCATCTTTTTCAGTGGGAAGGGGAAGCCCCTTAACACGGGCAATCAGAAGCATAGAGGGACAGGAAGGGGCACGGGCTGAACAAAGACTCACAGAAAAGAGCTATAAATAGCAGCAGTGAGAAAGAGGGAAGGAACAGAGAGATCCCAGGAGAAAGGAGAAGAAAAGGTAAGGAAGGAGATCCGATGAGGTCGTAGTGCTCCTATTCACCCGGACGCCCTCTCAGGAACTTCTCTCAATACATGATGGGACAAAAGGATTGTGAATAGAGGGAGGTCATAATCTCGCGGTGTGTGTGTGTGTATGAGTGTGAGTGCTGAAGAATGTGTGTCAGTGGTGGCACATGTGTAAGTGAGGCTGTAGCCAGAGTAGGGCACACCAGAGAGAAACACACACCTGTGCCATCCTCTGCACAATCTTGTCTTTGTTCAGCTGAAGTTCACAGAGCATTCCACCTGACAATCACTCCCACAGACATCGTGTGTCTACATGAGACACTTACCCACACGCATCTACGTACTTCTGTGTGTTATGGCACAGATAAGCATTGTGCATTCATAACCAAATAACTTACAGCAGTCCCAGTAAAATGTAGTCTTTGTGAGGTTCAATAATACATGTATGAGAGTATGGAATAAAACACAGTAGCATTAGGTTGAGCTTCACAACTTCAGTATAGATGCACAAGGCCTATAGGTGCTACCACTGCATGGAGGCCTGAGGACATACAGAACACTCTGGCTCCACTAGGTGGAAGCAGTCATGCATCAGCAGCAGCCCTGACAGACTGCTTCAGGAGAACTACGGCCAGTTAGTCACTCAGTCAATCTGCTTGCTACAGGGGTACACATATTCCAACATGGTACCACATTGACTGGAACATTTAGAGAGAATATGAGGGGAACATTTTTGTGTAAAGGAAATGTTTTTGTATAAAGGAGTGTATACTGTATGGGGCAAGTTGGGAGGCGAGGGAGGAAAGTGTAGTTTATTTCTGAATCAGTCTGTTCTAGCCTAAAGACACTGCGTATTGTATTTCATGGGGAACTTGCGCTGATGTAGAGATACGGCTTCTTTTGTTTTAATTTGGAACCCAATGCTGGAGCCGTCTGAGCTATAAGTGCTGCTAATTTGTTTCAGACTAATTTATCACAAATCTATCTATCATGATGCTTTGGTATTCACTGAAGAAAAGGCCAGTGTGGTCCGACTTTGAAGGAAAGTGTATGAGACAGAAAAATAGAGCCATACAACAGATTGAAGAGGGTCTTTGGACAGTATGAACAAATGCACAAAAATAATAATAATCTCTATCCAAGCATCTTTATCTACCTCTATCTCTCTCTGAGATATTCTCAGAGACGACCAGAGCGAAGATGAGGTGGAGATGATGATTTAGCTGACTCTGATCAGGCTTTGGGCCCTGGCTGCACTGGGACTTTAAATGCTGTCTGGAACCAACACAGATAATGAAAACTAAAAGGCATGCGGCAAGATTACAGTTTGATTAGGATGTGTAATTAACAAAGCCAACAGAGGCCATGGCCGCTAAAGATGGTTGAGTTAAGAGGAGCAGAGAAGCCTCTAGTATCACATTTCTCTGGCCTGGAGGACATTTTCAACAAGCACAGTATCAAATTAAACATCATCAAATGGCAAGTTCTTACCTCTGAACACAACACATCCACCTACTAGGCAGCCCACTCCACCACTACTGCCGTAAACTATCCCACAATTCATAGTGGCCAGCCCCACTGATTGAAACACATTTCCCAAGGAGCAGGGAGTGAGCGAGGGAGGGGTTTTAGGAGGAGAACTAAAAGACTAAGAGGAGAAGTTAATGTTGCTCAGCACTGCCTGTGTTCACCCTGGCGGTCTCCCTAGGACCCAGGCACTTTGAGAGCGCTTTAAGCCCCTCAGTGAGGGAGTCTTTGAGGCGCAGTCTAAGCCCCCTCGTCCGGACCCTCGTCCCTCATGAATATTAATCAGCCCAGCCGGGCTTTAATCTGCCTGATCCCCGCACTGCTGCCGCCGAGACGATAGCGAATCTAATTATTTGGTCTGATATTAACCCACCCCCACACACACCCTCCAGCCTCCCCATATCCACCTTCAACACACACACACACACACACACACACAAAGCCTACGTGCACATGCACCCCACCCCCCACCCCCAACGCAGTCTGCGACGCCCTCTCCTTATCACTCCCAAAAACGCCCTCCTCTCACGCCGATAAAACTTGAATGCAAATGATGCTCGACTGATTTCATTTCTCTATTCGTTCATTCCGTACCCTGGTCATTGCTGAGTATAAAATGAAAATATAATTTTCTCTCTCCCCAAACGCTCTCCTCTGGAGGTGGAAATGAAGGGAGAAACCTTTCCATGCACTAACCCCAAGTCTAACCCCGACTCAGATCAATTCAGGTTTATATACGGTTCAATTAAAGCAGAGGAAATAATAAAATGCCTACCCATCCTCCAGTAGATTAGCCTTCATACCACTATTAAACAGTGTGTGTACTACGTAGATTTTTACGGTTTACATACATAGATACATAGATACATACATACATACATACATACATACATACATACATACATACATACACAATTTCTACCATAATTTGATTAATATTCCCTGTTGATTAAAGCAACTTTAGAATACTGTTCTCTGAGGACCCATGAGAAACTGAGAAAACCAATGGATTGATTGGTCAATCTTCAATTTCAATATGTGCATCCAGGATAATGATGTCATCCAAGGGTTTTTGAATGTACTGTATGAAGCAGAAACAGCTGGACAGACTGAGAAGAAAAGGTAGAACAGTGTCTCTTCTTTCCTGGCCTGTTCAATTGACTTCCACTGAGTTCCATCATAGGCCTTTTGACCATTGCGGTTGGCTTGGTCTTCATTCATACTCTTTCTTCCTCTCGCTCTCTTTCACCCCCTCCTCCCATTTACCTCTTAATCTTCCCATCCTTCCCTCTCTACAGTACTGTATGGCTCATCAAGCTCTCTCTCATCCCTCTCTCTTTCTCATTCCTACCCCTCTGTCTGCCCTTCTCTGTCAATCTCTCCCTTACAGGAAATGTTTTCTTTCCCAAAAGGGGGGAATGGAGGGGGTACTCACTGTCCCAAACAAAGAGGTCACTGTGAATCCTCCAAAAATACAGAGAAGAAAAGGAAGAAAGATAAACATCAGAAACCTACTCTCATCCGCCTCTCACACACACTCTCTCTCAACACACACACGCACACCAATTAACACACACACGGGTACGAACACACACACACCATACACACACACACACACACACACACACACACACACACACACACACACACACACACACACACACACACTAGATTTCTCTACACAAATACATGTGTGTATTAATACATGAGCTTAGTGTACTAAAAACATGTATCATATACAACAAGCTAACATAGAAAAACACACCGCTCACACAGCCACACATATCTGCAGACACCTCTAAGAAAAGGTTGATGAGCAGCATGCAAATGACATGTAAAAATATAAAACTTGCGATACTTAAAACGGGCGAGATAAGAGATTTGAAAATGAGGCACTCTTGGAAAGCGGGCTCCTGAACTGCCGGAGATAAGCCTCAGAGATAGAGGAAGGTTTTCCCTCTCTCCTCTACTCTCCACCCCGCAGAAGCCAACGCAGATGACAGCGAGATGCAGATACCATCCCAGTCACAGGGACTGAGTGATGAGAATGAGCACCCCTCCCCATCACCTCCATCTCTCCATTCCCACCTCTTTCCATTCCCTCTCTCTTCCACTCTGGCACTGCCTTCTTTCTTTTGCTGGCTTTTTCCAAAGCTCATTCCTATAATTTCTCTTTCTCCCCTTTGCCTCTCCATTTGCCTCTACTCAGTCCACTTCTTTGGTCACCTGGTCTCTACCTCTCACTATTGCACAACTTCTCAGATAATGTCAGAGGCAGGTAGACATAGGAACAGACATTTAGATTGGTGAGGAAGTGTCTGATGATGGGTTTAGTATAACGTTTCCCTGGTCCTCCTGTGAGCTCTATGTGAACTCTCAGGCCTGTAGCACAACATTAGGGCCTTGTTGCCAATTAAATCAAACATGGAAATGCCCTCAACAAGTCTGCCATCAAGAATCAAGATAGTTCAGTGCACTTTATTATCAGAGACATTCAGGAGCGATCAACAGGGCGACAAGTGCTAAATTACAGATTTTGGGTCTTCTGGAGCGATCGTTTTAATTCAGATCTAATTTGAGGGGGTGGAGTGCAGATGGTCCTCTGTTGATCATTTCAGATCAACTGGAGAGATTTACCAGGAGGTAAACAAACACTGTTAGAGAGAAAGAGAGAGATTGAGAGGGTGGTCACCTTCACTTGTCCTTCCTATGGAACGACAGAGCAGTGAGGGGGAGATAGAGACTCCCCAAAAGTGTGTTTGAAAGCCGTGGGTGGCGCGCCTTATCGCTGGAGTTCTCCTGGAGAGATTATTGGGGGATTAGTGCGAACGCTTGTTTCTAAAACATGATGAAAAGACGTTCCACGCGTGATAACGCTTTGAACTCTACACTCCTTCTAGGATCCTGCCTCTAGGCTTCATTTCCGCGAAAGACAGAAGGGGGAAGAGAGGGGAACGAAAGCAATATGTAAGTTAAGTTGCTCTTGCGGTAGCTGGTTTGAATGAGTATCAATCAAACTGAGGTTGAACTAAACTCTTTCCCTTGTTTAAGCATTGTTATTCTGAAGTTATTGTAACTTGTTTGCTACCAACAAATCATCACTACATAACGGGGGGCTTGTTATGCGTCTCATGATGTATCTTTGCCTTCAGTCAGAATAAAAAAACGTCCTAATCTGATCGATTTGTGATCCAATCATAAGAAACGTATTATTATCAGATCTGTGTGTGATCCAATCAGGAGGGAGGTGACACATTTGACCTCAGTTGCCATGAGATGAGGACATGTTCACTGAACTAAAAACTCCCAGGAATCTAAAGCAACCGGATTAGATTCAGATCAACTTTATTATCCCATTTGGGGGAAATTAATTTGGTCATGTGCTTAAAAAAGGAAAACACAGAAACTACACAAAATAATTCAAAGTGCTATAGCTACACATTTAAAGTGAAAGTGTGATATACTGTATACTCGTGAGATCAACAGACTATATTTTATACAGTCTAATGGCTGTTGGAATAAAAGAGTCCCCATATCAATCTGTTTGAATTTTATTTTGAAGAGATCTCTTTCCCCTTGTCTGGGTGCTGCTGTAACTGAATTTTGAGTGAAGTGGGTGAGTACTGTCCTCTAAAATGCTTTCAAGTTTTAGGAGGATGAGTTTTGTGTACAAGTTGGTGGCTGATTCTTGGTTTATACCAATTTTCCTTCCCGCCGTCTTGATAAAGTGCAGAAGATTGACTTGGTCCTGCACTCACATGTTTCCAAAGGACAGCACACTCTACTGGACAGATTTATAGAACATTTGTAAGATATGGCGTTCAACATTAAAATGGTTCAGCTTGCGTAAAAAAACATTCTCTGTTGCAATTTCTTTATCTTTGCAAAGGCACAGTCATTGAATATCAGTTTATTGTCTATTTCGATTCCCAGGTACTTTTATGTGGTCACTCTATCGACTGATTCCTCATTGATCTTCGTAGGGTGTAGTGGAGTTTTGTTCCTTCTGAAATCAATTTCCATCTCTTTTGTTTTCTTAACATTTATTTCAAGAAAATTATCTGCACACCACTGGATAAATTCTGCAGTTTCTCTGTCAAAACCTTGAAGAGAGACTTGGTCTGGGTGGAGGAAACCCACAACAGCGGTGTCATCTGCATATTTAAAGAATTTGTGGGCTGAGTCAGAGGCTTGACAATCGTTTGTGTACAGTGTGTACAGTATCGGTGAAAGTACGCAACCTTGAGGGGCTCCCATATTCACCATTCTAGATGTAGAGATGGCGGAGTTAAACTTCACTTGTTGAGTACGGTTCACAAGGAAACTATTTATTCACCTGATTCTTAACTGACTTGCCTAGTTAAATAAAGGTACAATCAGTAGAGAGTTGACACCCAAATTCACCAGCTTATCCAACAGTAGGATCAGTAGAGAGTTGACAGCCAAATTCACCAGCTTATCCAACAGTAGGTGGGGTTGGATTGTGTTAAACGCGCTACTGAAGTCAATGAATACAATTTCCACTAGACTATTTTCTAAATGTTCGTCATCAACACCCCTGGAGGCACGGTAGGTGAACTGGTTTGAGTCTAATTGGGATGAGAGATCAGAGAGAATTTTTTTTTGAATATTTTTTTCTAAGCATTTCACAGGTACAGATGTCATGGCTACAGGGCGTAAATCGTCAGTAAACATTATTATGCACCGTACAAAAGTCAAACATCCATATCAGGCATGTTTTATGCCTCTTTCTCAAGAGATGAAAAAAAAAGACTACATCAAGCATGAAATCTATATCGGATCAAAAAAGAACAGGCCTAATATTAGCTAGGATCTATGTTTGTTGTGTGAGAGTGCGCTAGTGTTGCTTTGTGTGTTGGTGTTCAAAGTGAACACTTGTCTCCATGTGTTAAAGGGTATGCCCAGTATTAAACTGATAGCTTATCTGGCCAGACCAAATAAGAAGCAAATTTACTCAGAGAAGGCAGAGCAGAGCAGGCAGGTTTGGCATGGATCTGAAGGCCTGCAAGGACAGGCGAGGCCAAGCGGGTGGTGCCAAATCACCCTGTGATGTGATGAGAGGCAGAGCCCCAGGGCTCCAGAGACACCACGGCCACCACCATGGCCGCCGCCGGCTGCATGACACCACCACGGGGACAGGTCTGAGGTGGGAGGGGACAGGGAGGAGGTGACACTTTGAAATTGGTAACCCTTAGTTTAATTCCTTACACACAATGTTTCATACTATGGCTAACCAAGCAGATTGGTTGGTAACACATCTATTTCAATGACAGCAAAGGAAACCAAATGTTAGCTGTGTAAATTGGGTATTTTGAATTTTGTTCAGGTTGTCAATGTTGAATCTTCACACAGTAGATGGCAACAATCAGGCACAGACAGATTAATTGTGCCTCTACTACACATATAGAGGGAGAGAAGAGAACTCAGCAGAAAACAATCGTGGACGAGCAGATATAGAGATGAAAGGCTGCGTGGCGGTGGATCTACTGTACTGAGGGTAACCCTCACCCCTACTGAATCCTGAGTTGGCGGCCTGTCGGGGAACTGTGGGAGGAGGAGAGTGAAGTGACAGTGGGAGACACAGGAGGAATGTGAGATTAAACCCACTATCTCCTCCTGATACTGAGGGTCTGTCTCCTCACTCCTTAAACTCACAGATAGCAGGGGTGAGGGAGGTGAGACAGAGGGTGAGAACTCAAAAGAGATGGTCAAAGCCGAGAATCATCGAAAAACTCCATTGAGATGTAGTCTTCTTGAACATAATAGAATAGAGAAAATGAGAAAGAGATGAGCAGGGCAAGGGAGGAAGTGACAGATATATGTGATGGGTGTGTTTGGACTCAGCAATTCAGATAATAAACTAAATCTTAGAAATGAGAGCCTATCAACCAGAAATCAATCATTGGCGTTTGTTGTCCAGGAGGATGGCGCCATGCAGAGATAAAAGACAAGCGGACGTCTAGGGAGAAGAAAGGACAGGGGCGGGCTGGCTGGGCTGCAGCTGGGAGAGGAAAGGAGAAGCTGCAGGACCAATGCGTCAGTCAGGCTGATGGATACATGAGGATGAGACAAGGCAGGAGAGGAGCAGTCCCTCAGAGAATCATGAATGGTAATTCAGGTATAACAAAATAGCAATAGTGATAGTAATGTCTTCCTATATTTATTAACCCTTTGAGTACATACAGGACTGTGGATAGGTCTCCAACCACCGGTCCAAGCGATATCTCAGACAGCACTGGCCCGATTTTGACGAAACTTGAGTGAATGATTGAATGCCATAGAGATCCGTCATTTACAAAATTACAATGGTTGGTCCAAGGTGGGAGCTATAGTAATTCACTGAAACGTGTGCGTCACATCAGAGAGGAAGAGGCAAATAAGAGGGATAACTGTCTTCTACAGCAGGTGGCGGTTTTTTCCCCTCACCAAGAGAGGAGATTTTATATGGAGGTCAATGAGAGTGTCGAATTTGGTTAACAAAACATTGAATGGCTTATTTGCTACGTGTGGCTTATTTGATCAATTATCATTTTCATAGCGCGTTGGTTGTTCCGAGTGTACTGATATGTAGGACACGTGATATCCTCCCAACTTTGAGAAAAAAACACTTTATATCGGTTGTGCCTATTGTTCACACACAATACTGCCCTCTCATTGGCTAGAATGGTCCCACCTGATCTTGCTTCCTCCCGACTGCCATATAACATGTGTAAATATTTGTATGAACATAACAAGATTCAACAACTAAGACATAAACTTAACAAGTTCCACAGACATGTGATTAACAGAAATGGAATAATGTTGTCCCTGAACAAATGGGGGGGGGGTCAAAATCAAAAGTAACAGTCAGTATCTGGTGTGGCCAACAGCTGCATTAAGTACTACAGTGCATCTCCTCCTCATGGACTGCACCAGATTTGCCAGTTCTTGCTGTGAGATGTTACTGCACTCTCCACTAAGGCACCTGCAAGTTCCCGGACATTTCTGGGGGGGAATGGCCCTAGCCCTCACTGTCCGATCCAACAGGTCCCAGACGTACTCAATGGGATTGAGATCCGGGCTCTTCGCTGGCTGTGGCAGAACACTGCCATTCCTGTCTTGCAGGAAATCACGCACAGAACGAGCAGTATGGCTGGTGGCATTGTCATGCTGGAGGGTCATGTCAGGATGAGCCTGCAGGAAAGGTACCACATGAGGGAGGAGGATGTCTTCCCTGTAACGCACAGCATTGAGATGGCCTCCAATGACAACAAACTCAGTCCAATGATGCTGTGACACACTGCCCTAGACCATGATGGACCCTCCACCTCCAAAACGATCCCACTCCAGAGTACAGGCCTCGGCATAAAGCTCATTCCTTCAACGATAAACGCGAATCCGACCATCACCCCTGGTGAGACAAATCCAAAACTGGTCAGTGAAGAGCACCTTTTGCCAGTCCTGTCTGGTCCAGCGACAGTGGGTTTGTGCCCATAGGCGATGTTATTGCCGGTGATGTCTGGTGAAGACCCGTGGACCTGCCTTACAATTGGCGTACAAGCCCTCAGTCCAGCCTCCCTTAGCCTACTGTGGACAGTCTGAGCACTCATGGAGGGATTGTGCATTCCTGGTGTAACTCGGGCAGTTATTGTTGCCATCTTGTGCCTGTCCCGCAGGTGTGAAGTTTGGCTGTACAGAACCTGTGCAGGTGCTGTTATACGTGTTCTGCCACGGCAAGGACGATCAGCTGTCAGTCCTGTCTCCCTGTAGCGCTGTCTTAGGCGTCTCACAGTACGGACATTGCAATTTATTGCATCTGCAGTCCTCATGCCTCCTTGCAACATGCCTAAGGCATGTTGACGCAGATGAGTAGGGACCCTGGGCATCTTTTTTTGCTGTTTTTCAGAGTCAGTAGAAAGGCCTCTTTAGTGTTCTAAGTTTTCATAACTGTGACCTTAATTGCCTACCGTCGGTAAGCTATTAGTGTCCACAGATGCATGTTCATTAATTGTTTATGGTTCATTGAACATGCATGGGAAACAGTGTTTAAACCCTTTACAATTAAGATCTGTGAAGTTATTTGGATTTTTATGAATTATCTATGAAAGACAGTGTCATGAAAAAGGGCTGTTTCTTTTTTTGCTGAGTTTATGTCTAAGTACCAGTCTCTTTAGCTAACATTCCACTCCTTGTCAGTCAGTGCCAGAGAGACTGGTTGTCACTAGTTACCACAGCCACAAAAGTGAGAAGGCCCGTCTACTCGACTAATCAGATGAGGGAGTGTGATGACGCGTATGCTGGCTCAGAAAGCCCGCCTACCCGACCAATCAGATGAGGGTGTGTCAACGCATATGCCGCCTCAACGTATATTTCGAGTTCAAGTTTGAGGACCAATGCCACGTTCAAAACAACTGGGAACTCGGAAATCTCTGACTTTCGAACGGTCAAGACAGCTGTAAAATCGGGAAAAACCAAGCTCCGACGAGGAACAATCATTTTGAACAGTCATCCAACTCGAAATGCCAAGTCGGAAACTCTGGCATCTTTCTAGAGCTCCGACTTTCCGACCTGAAGATCAGTTTAGTTTTTTGGAGTTCCCAGTTGTCTTGAAAGCACCAAAAATAACTAAATACATCCGGGAACAAGAATTGGCAACATCACTAAAGTTCATAACATTGAGAAAGGACAAAAGTCTTGAGCAAAGGTGTAAGTTGTCTTTTCTTTTTTAGGTAACTTGTACAGTAGCTAACTGTTGCTACTCTCATCTAAATTGAGCTAGCAAATTAGCATAAGGAATTCCATTCCAAGCACAGAGGAGTTATTCTATTTGATAGAGCAACGTTGTTAGTTTCCCTACAAGCCTTTCCTCCTAATAGTAATATATCATATTATTGACCTTCAACAGATGCACAACCTTTGGCAGTAAAAACAACTCAGCTGGGAGATTAAAAGTCCTTCATTCAAAACCTTTTAAATTGTGGGCACAAAGACATATGAATGCCACCAGGGGAAAGACAGACAAACAAATGCCAAATAGAAATGTGTTGCTGAAATGAACAAGAAGGTAGTAAGTTCAAAGATAGATGTAACTGTAATTTATACCATACACTTTTGCAAAAATGTAATTTGAATAATGTCGAAGTACTAACTAACTAACAATGGAATGTTCCTCAATAAAAATGTAAGAAGATGTGACTTTAAACAGGTGTCCCAACTCTGTGGTCACTAAAGATCCCATGGCATTTATTGCAAGAGTATGTAAGTGGGGTTATTGTGGTGAGTTTCCTCTTATACTGTAAAGAGCTTTGAGTGTCTAGAAAAATTAGATATAAGTCCAATCAATTATTATTATTATTTAAAAGATTGCCATCATCCATATTTGAAAACCATGCCTTTGTAAACTGGTACAAAATACCAAAAAGGTGGACTGCAAGGCTATAATAAACATCACCTACGTTATCTGCTTTCCTGATTTTAAGTTAAATATGAAAACGTATATCAACCTACTCCTGTTGGTCAAAGTCTAAGGCTGTGTTTACTCAGGCAGCCCAATTCCAATTAAAATGTTTTCTCACCTCAATATTTTAAGTTAAATAAATAAATGACTATAGTACGTGCCAAATAAAGAAGTGAGACATGCAGTGAGAAGAGAAGTGTTCAGAAGTATTCTTCTAAAATCAGCCAAAAATCAGCAAATTTAAAAAATAACAAAAATAATATCACAGAAAAATAATTTCTGTGAACATTTCTGTGAAACTGTGCGTTTTAAATCTAGATGTGTCCATTTGTTTGTCTGCATGCCATTTTAAAAACAATGCAGCTTTGAAGTAAACATATTTTGGGTTAAGACAAACTAGCCTAACTATGAGTAAGGGCAAATATCATACTAAGCTTGAAAGCTGAGTTTGAATAAGATATCTGATTATCACATTGCATTTAGAACAGTTGGTTTTATTATAGCTAATAATGAACCAAATCATTGATGGATCAATAGGCTAGATAAAATAAATGAATGTCGCTCGTCTGCCCCTGCAAGCCGGTCATCACGCTCCCCCACATCTGATTGATCGTTGCCTGCGAACTCTAAGCTGGCATACGCGTCATGACACTCCCTCATCTGATTTCATCTGCCCTTCTGATTTTGTCACTTTGGTAACTAGTGACGACCAAAGAGACTGGCCTGTCGGCAATCTCAATATTTAATATGCGCTGGATTTACAACGGAGATGCTAATTGGTTGTTGGAAATAACATAAAAATTAAAAAACACATATTTAGCTGTTTGCTAAGCAAGTTGTTGTATTTTTAGGAATAAAATCAAAATTAACATGCTGATAATGGCAGCACTGGCCAACTGAAGAACCCCAGGGAGAGAGAGTTAAATCATCTCCATTAAGTTGGGGGGGAAGAAGACAAAGATGAAAGAAAAACAGAAACACAGAAAAATACACACTATTCGTCTCAGAAACATTTTATTCTTCGACCACAGTGTATTAGTTTGGTGACAACATTCATGGACATTTAGCTAGCTAGCCTGCTGTTGCTAGCTAATTTGTCCTGGGATATAATTATTGGGTTGTTATTTTACCTGATATGCACAAGGTCCTTCAGGATATTGGTAAAATGTTGACCCCTTTTGAGTCACACAAAATCGTGTCTCTACTCCGAAAATGTATCCACAGATAAAAGAGGAAACCTAGTTAGTTTCTAGTAATCTGGGGCGACAGGTAGCCTACTGGTTAGAGCGTTGGACGCGTAACCTGAAAAGTTGCAAGATCGAATCCCCAAGCTGACAAGGTAACAATCTGTCATTCTGACCCTGAACAAGGCAGTTAACCCACTGTTCCTAGTCTGTCATTGAAAATAATTTGTTCTTAACCTTCTTGCCTACTTAAATAAAGGAAAAATAAATAACAACATCTCTCTGTCTTCTTCTGTGGACTTTATATGGCGGTTGGCAACCAACTTTAAGGTGCATTACCACCACCAACTGAACTGGAATGTGGATCTCAGTTCATCTTTCAATCACCCACGTGGGCATATACTCCTAAAAACCAATGAGGAGATAGAAGAGGCGGGACTTGCAGCACGTCAAGCACCCCTTGACTTTTCCCACATTTTGTTACGTTACAGCCTTATTCTAAAATGGATACAAAGAAATACTCAGGAATCTACACACGATACCCCATAACGACAAAACAAAAACGTTTTTTTATACATTTTTGCTCATTTAAAAACAGAAATACCATTCAGACCCTTTGCTATGTGACTCGAAATTGATCTCAGGTGCATCCTGTTTCTATTGATCATCCTTGAGATGTTTCTACAACTTGATTGAAGTCCATCGGTGGTAAATTCAATTGATCGGACATGATTTAGAAAGGAACAAACCTGTCTATATAAGTTCTCACAGCTGACAGTGCATGTCAGAGTAAAAACCAAGGCATGAGTTCGAAGGAATTGTCCGTAGAGCTCCGAGACAGCATTGTGTTGAGGCACAGATCTGGAGAAAGGTACCAGATTTTCTGCAGCATTGAAGGTCCCAAAGAACACAGCGCCTCCATCATACTTAAATGGAAGAAGTTTGGAACCACCAAGACTCTTCCTATAGAGCTGGTCGCCCGGCCAAACTGAGCAATCGGGGGAGAAGGGCCTTGGTCAGGGAGATGACCAAGAACCCGATAGTCACTCTGACAGAGCTCCAGAGTTCCTCTGTGGAGATGGGAGAACATTTCAGAAGGACAACCATCCCTGCAGCACTCCACAAATCAGGCCTTTATGGTAGAGTGGATATAGGGAAGCCACTTCTTCGTAAACGCACGACAGCCCGTTTGGAGTCTGCCAAAAGGCACCTAAAGACTCTCAGACCATAAGAAACAAGATTCTCTGGTCTGATGAAACCAATATTGGCCTGAATGCCAAGCGTCACATCTGGAGGAAACCTGGCACCATTCCTACGGTGAAGCATGGTGGTGGCAGCATCATGATGTGGGGATGTTTTTCAGCAGCAGGGACTGGGAGACAGGATCGAGGCAAAGATCAGAACAGAGCAAAGTGCAGAGAGATCCTTAATGAAAACCTGCTCCAGAGCACTCAGGACCTCAGACTGGGGTGAAGATTCACCTTCCAACAGGACAACGACCCTAGGCACACACTGCCAAGACAATGCAGGAGTGGCTTTGGGACGAGTCTCTGAATGTCCTTGAGTGGCCCAGCCAGATCCCAAACTTGAACTTGATTGAACATCTCTGGAGAGACCTGAAAATAGCTTTGCAGCAACGTTCCCCATCCAACCTGACAGAGCTTGAGAAGATTTGCAGAGAAGAATGAGAGAAACTCCCCAAATACAGATGTGCCAAGCTCATAGCGTCGTACCCAATAAGACTCTAGGCTGTAATCGCTGCCAAAGGTGCTTCATCAAAGTACTGTAAAGGGTCTGAATACTTATGTAAAATATTTCCGTTTTTCATTTTTAATAAATTAGCAAAAATGTCTAAAAACCTGTTTTTGCTTTGTCATTATGGGTTATTGTGTGTAGATTGACGAGAGAAAAATATGAATACATTTTAGAATAAGGCTGTAACAAAATTTGGAAAAAGTCAAGGGGTCTGTATACTTTCTGAATGCACTGTACATGTTAATTAAATAAATAAAACATATACTGCTGTACATATCATTTTTAATATATCTTGTGAACTTTAAATTATTCCGGTGTATATAAGTATAGATGGCATTTGGATTACTGTTACAGTGCTATTTGAGTTGTTAATTGTTTTCATTCTGACATTTCTGGGGGTCATTTGTGTACTTGTCTGACATTTTACTGCATTGTTAGTAACATAAGCATTCCATGCATTTTCATTTTTAATAAATTAGCAAAAATGTCTAAAAACCAGTTTTTGCTTTGTCAAATCAAATCAAATCAAATTTTATTTGTCACATACACATGGTTAGCAGATGTTAATGCGAGTGTAGCGAAATGCTTGTGCTTCTAGTTCCGACAATGCAGTAATAACCAACAAGTAATCTAACTAACAATTCCTAAACTACTGTCTTATACACAGTGTAAGGGGATAAAGAATATGTACATAAAGATATATGAATGAGTGATGGTACAGAGCAGCATAGGCAAGATACAGTAGATGGTATCGAGTACAGTATATACATATGAGATGAGTATGTAAACAAAGTGGCATAGTTAAAGTGGCTAGTGATACATGTATTACATAAGGATGCAGTAGATGATATAGAGTACAGTATATAGGTATGCATATGAGATGAATAATGTAGGGTAAGTAACATTATATAAGGTAGCATTGTTTAAAGTGGCTAGTGATATATTTACATCATTTCCCATCAATTCCCATTATTAAAGTGGCTGGAGTTTAGTCAGTGTCTTGGCAGCAGCCACTCAATGTTAGTGGTGGCTGTTTAACAGTCTGATGGCCTTGAGATAGAAGCTGTATTTCAGTCTCTCGGTCCCAGCTTTGATGCACCTGTACTGACCTCGCCTTCTGGATGATAGCGGGGTGAACAGGCAGTGGCTCGGGTGGTTGATGTCCTTGATGATCTTTATGGCCTTCCTGTAACATCGGGTGGTGTAGGTGTCCTGGAGGGCAGGTAGTTTGCCCCCGGTGATGCGTTGTGCAGACCTCACTACCCTCTGGAGAGCCTTACGGTTGAGGGCGGAGCAGTTGCCGTACCAGGCGGTGATACAGCCCGCCAGGATGCTCTCGATTGTCTGTAGAAGTTTGTGAGTGCTTTTGGTGACAAGCCGAATTCTTCAGCCTCCTGAGGTTGAAGAGGCGCTGCTGCGCCTTCTTCACGATGCTGTCTGTGTGAGTGGACCAATTCAGTTTGTCTGTGATGTGTATGCCGAGGAACTTAAAACTTGCTACCCTCTCCACTACTGTTCCATCAATGTGGATAGGGGGGTGTTCCCTCTGCTGTTTCCTGAAGTCCACAATCATCTCCTTAGTTTTGTTGACGTTGAGTGTGAGGTTATTTTCCTGACACCACACTCCGAGGGCCCTCACCTCCTCCCTGTAGGCCGTCTCGTCGTTGTTGGTAATCAAGCCTACCACTGTTGTGTCGTCCGCAAACTTGATGATTGAGTTGGGAGGCGTGCGTGGCCACGCAGTCGTGGGTGAACAGGGAGTACAGGAGAGGGCTCAGAACGCACCCTTGTGGGACCCCAGTGTTGAGGATCAGCGGGGAGGAGATGTTGTTGCCTACCCTCACCACCTGGGGGAGGCCCGTCAGGAAGTCCAGTACCCAGTTGCACAGGGCGGGGTCGAGACCCAGGGTCTCGAGCTTGATGACGAGCTTGGAGGGTACTATGGTGTTGAATGCCGAGCTGTAGTCGATGAACAGCATTCTCACATAGGTATTCCTCTTGTCCAGATGGGTTAGGGCAGTGTGCAGTGTGGTTGAGATTGCATCGTCTGTGGAACTATTTGGGCGGTAAGCAAATTGGAGTGGGTCTAGGGTGTCAGGTAGGGTGGAGGTGATATGGTCCTTGACTAATCTCTCAAAGCACTTCATGATGACGGAAGTGAGTGCTACGGGGCGGCTGGGGATGCCGTCTGGGCCTGCAGCCTTGCGAGGGTTAACACGTTTAAATGTCTTACTCACCTCGGCTGCAGTGAAGGAGAGACCGCATGTTTTCGTTGCAGGCCGTGTCAGTGGCACTGTATTGTCCTCAAAGCGGGCAAAAAAGTTATTTAGTCTGCCTGGGAGCAAGACATCCTGGTCCGTGACTGGGCTGGATTTCTTCCTGTAGTCCGTGATTGTAGACCCTGCCACATGCCTCTTGTGTCTGAGCCGTTGAATTGAGATTCTACTTTGTCTCTGTACTGACGCTTAGCTTGTTTGATAGCCTTGCGGAGGGAATAGCTGCACTGTTTGTATTCGGTCATGTTACCAGACACCTTGCCCTGATTAAAAGCAGTGGTTCGCGCTTTCAGTTTCACGCGAATGCTGCCATCAATCCACGGTTTCTGGTTAGGGAATGTTTTAATCGTTGCTATGGGAACGACATCTTCAACGCACGTTCTAATGAACTCGCACACCGAATCAGCGTATTCGTCAATGTTGTTATCTGACGCAATACGAAACATATCCCAGTCCACGTGATGGAAGCAGTCTTGGAGTGTGGAGTCAGCTTGGTCGGACCAGCGTTGGACAGACCTCAGCGTGGGAGCCTCTTGTTTTAGTTTCTGTCTGTAGGCAGGGATCAACAAAATGGAGTCGTGGTCAGCTTTTCCGAAAGGGGGGCGGGGCAGGGCCTTATATGCGTCGCGGAAGTTAGAGTAACAATGATCCAAGGTTTTTCCACCCCTGGTTGCGCAATCGACATGCTGATAAAATTTAGGGAGTCTTGTTTTCAGATTAGCCTTGTTAAAATCCCCAGCTACAATGAATGCAGCCTCCGGATAAATGGTTTCCAGTTTGCAAAGAGTTAAATAAAGTTCGTTCAGAGCCATCGATGTGTCTGCTTGGGGGGGGATATATACGGCTGTGATTATAATCGAAGAGAATTCTCTTGGTAGATAATGCGGTCTACATTTGATTGTGAGGAATTCTAAATCAGGTGAACAGAAGGATTTGATTTCCTGTATGTTTCTTTCATCACACCATGTCTCGTTAGCCATAAGGCATATGCCCCCGCCCCTCTTCTTACCAGAAAGGTGTTTGTTTCTGTCGGCGCGATGCGTGGAGAAACCCGTTGGCTGCACCGCTTCGGATAGCGTCTCTCCAGTGAGCCATGTTTCCGTGAAGCACAGAACGTTACAGTCTCTGATGTCCCTCTGGAATGCTACCCTTGCTCGGATTTCATCAACCTTGTTGTCAAGAGACTGGACATTGGCAAGAAGAATGCTAGGGAGTGGTGCACGATGTGCCCGTCTCCGGAGTCTGACCAGAAGACCGCCTCGTTTCCCTCTTTTTCGGAGTCGTTTTTTTGGGTCGCTGCATGCGATCCATTCCAATGTCCTGTTTGTAAGGCAGAACACAGGATCCGCGTCGCGAAAAACATATTCTTGGCCGTACTGATGGTGAGTTGACGCTGATCTTATATTCAGTAGTTCTTCTCGACTGTATGTAATGAAACCTAAGATGACCTGGGGTACTAATGTAAGAAATAACACGTAAAAAAACTAAAAACGGCATAGTTTCCTAGGAACGCGAAGCGAGGCGGCCATCTCTGTCGGCGCCGGAAGTGTTGTCATTATGGGGTATTGTGTGTAGATCAATGAGGACATTTTTTTTTAAAGTTCATTTTAGAATAAGGCTGTAACCTAACAAAATGTGGAAAAAGTCAAGGGATCTGAATACTTTCCAAAGGTACTGTACGTGTACATTTATTTTGCAATGCTCACACACACAACGCGGTCTGTGTGGTCAGCATTGAAGATTTTGTGGTTGAAATTGCAGTATGTATTTAGTTTCAGAATTTAGACATGAGCTAGCAACTTTTGACAGACCGGTTACATCTGGACAAACAAACTGTTGCTTAACAACTAATGTGTTCTGTGGAGACCAAAAGTGAGAATTCTAATATTTGCATCATCGCTGTGATTGGCAGTGTCTCACGTTAGATGACGTCACTTCTCTGCGATGCTCTTAAGTATTAACACCCCATGGCTTTTCCACATTTTGTTGTATTACAGCCTGAATTTAAAGTTGATTAAATATTGATTTTTTTTGTCCATGGCCTACACACAATACCCAATAATGTCAAAGTGGAATTAATACAAAATGAAAAGCTGAAATGTCTTGAGTCAATAAGTATTCAACCCCTTTGTTATGGCAATCCTAAATAACAAAATGTGCTTAACAAGTCACATAATAAGTGGCATGGACAATAATAGTGTTTAACATGATTTTTGAATGACTACCTCATCTCTTTACCCCACACATACACTTATCTGTAAGGTCACTCAGTCACGCAGTGAATTTCAAACACAGAATCAACCAGAAAGACTAGGGAGGTTTTCTAATGCCTCGCAAAGAAGGGCACCCATTGGTAGATTGGTATACATAAAAAAAGCAGACACTGAATATCCCTTTGAGGATTGTGA
This sequence comes from Oncorhynchus nerka, assembly GCF_034236695.1. Lineage (NCBI taxonomy): Eukaryota > Metazoa > Chordata > Actinopteri > Salmoniformes > Salmonidae > Oncorhynchus > Oncorhynchus nerka. The sequence continues at coordinate 28,281,438 of NC_088420.1, read as the reverse complement.
AGTTATTCATTACACTTTGGATGGTGTATCAATATACCCCGCCACTACAAAGATGCAGTCGTCCATCCTAACTCAGTGAGCAGAGAGGCAGGTGAAAACTGGGGATGGATCAACAACATTGTAGTTACTCCACAATACTAACCTAATTGAAAAAGTGAAAAGAAGGAAGCCTGTATAGAATACAAATATTCCAAAACATGTATTCTGTTTGCAACAAGGCACTGAAGTAATACTGCAAAAGAAATGTGGCAAAGCAATTAACATTTTGTCCTGAATACAACGTGTTTTGTTTGAGGCAAATCCAATACAATCCATTACTGAGTACCACTCTCCATTTTCAAGAATAGTGGTGGCTGCATCATGTTATTGGTATGCTTGTAATTGTTACAGACTGGGGAGTTTTTCAGGAAAAATAAGAAACGGAATGGAGCTAAGCGCATGCAAAATCTTAGAGGAAAACCTGGTTCAGTCTGCTTTCCACAAGACACTGGGAGATGAATTCACCTTTCAGCAGGACAATAACCTAAAACACAAGGCTACACTGGAGTTGTTTACCAAGTAGACAGTGAATGTTCCTTTGTGGCCGAGTTACAGTTTTGACTTAAATCTACTTGAATATCTATGTCAAGACTTGAAAATGTCTGTCTAGCGATGATCAACAACCAACTTGAATAATGTGCAAATATTGTACAATCCAGGTGTGCAAAGCTCTTCAAGAAATATTCAGAAAAACTCACAGCTATCATCGCTGCTAAAGGTGATTCTTACATGTATTTGAGATATTTCTGTATTTCATTTTCAATAAATTTGCTACAAAATCTAAAAACATGTTTTCACTTTGTCATTATGGGGTATTGTGTGTAGATGGGTGAGAAACATATATATTTAATACATTTTGAATTCAGGCTGTAACACAACAAAATGTGGAATAAGTCAAGGGTTATAAATACTTTCTGAAGGCAGCTAGTTTCATGCCCTGATCTGTTTCACCTGTCCTTGTGATCGTCTCCACCCCCTCCAGGTGTCACTTATTTTCCCTGGTGTATTTATCCCTGTGTTTCCTGTCTCTCTGTGCCAGTTCATCTTGTATGTTCAAGTCAACCAGCATGTTTTCCTGTGCCTCTACTTTTCTATTCTCGTTTACTAGTCCTCCCAGTTTTTACCTCCACCTGTTTTTCTGGACTCCATTCCCGCCTGCCTGACCATTCTGCCTGCGTTGACCTCAAGCCTGCCTGCCATTCTGTACCTCTGAACTGGTTTTAACCTTTTGCCTGTCCACGACCATTCTCTTGCCTCCCCCTTTTGGATTGTTAATAAACATATTGGACTCTAACCATCTGTCTCATGTGTCTGCATCTGGGTCTCGCCTTGTGGCCTTATAGTACGAACTGGCCTTGACAGACCCAGCAAATCTGGACCAGCTCCGCCACTCTGTCTCCCTGCAGGGAGCCACCATTCCGAGGCATGAGGAGCTACTTCAGGACCTTCTGGAAGGGCTTCGTTCCCTGACAGAACGCCACGACCAGGGGTTCAAGGCTGTTATGGAGCAAATCAGGGAGTTAGCTCATAGGCAGCCTACCATCTCTGAGAACCCCCAACCACTCAGAAACTTTTTCCCTGTGAGTGGTGAGGTTGTACAGCCTTCCCCAGGTCCCCGAGAACCCTGCTTACCTCCTCCGGAGCGATACTCTAGGGATCCTGGTATCTGCTGGGGTTTTCTTTCTCAATGCTCCCTTATTTTTGAGCTACAGCCATCTTCGTTTCCTTCGGACCGATCTAAGATAGCATATATTATTATGCTAATGTCGGGAAGGGAGCTCTCCTGGGCGACGGCTGTTTGGGAGCAACAATCTGCCAATTGTCGTCATCTGGAGGATTTTATGGTAGAGGCGAGAAAGGCTTTTGATTCTCCAGTATAAACTGCTGGATTTACGTAAAAATTCTCAAAGTGTGTCAGACTACGCTGTTGACTTTCGCACGCTGGCCGCCGAGAGTACCTGGAATCCGGAGTCCCTTTTTGATACCTTCCTTCATGGACTGAGGAGATAAAGGATGAGCTAGCTGCTCGGGAATTGCCAGTGGACCTCAATTCCCTCATCGCCCTCACCATTAAAATTGATGGGCAGCTAAGGGAACGCAGGAGTGAGAGGAGGTCTGACCTGGGTCACACTTGTTCATCCGCAGTGGCTCGCTCATCTTCGAAGTAATCCGGAAGTTCCCAAAGGCTATTTTTCAGAGAAGATCCGAAGCCACCTGAGCTCCCTCGAGAATCATCAGCGACGGGTGAGTCAGATACTCCAGAACCTATGCAACTGGGCAGAGCTAGATTATCACCTAAGAAACGTTCACATAGGCTGAGTTCCAACAGTTGTCTGTACTGTGGGGCTGCACGACATTATATAGCCACCTGCCCAGTTAAGCTTTATTTTGATGTATGACTCTTGTATTTTCATGAATGTTAAATATTTATATTTCTGTAATTTGAATTTCGCTCTCTGCAATTTCACCGGATGTTGTCGAGGTGGGTCGCTAGCGAAACGCCTGCGCCAGAAAGGTTAAGAGACCCATCTCTATAGTAGGCACAAGTACTCTGGTGAGCCAGACTGGGAATCTTCTTAATCCCATTAACCGGACTCCCTCCTTTGTTATACTGCTGTGGGGAGACCAGTCTAAATCTCTACGGGTGCTCATTGACTCTGGGGCAGATGAGACTTTTATGGATGCTACTCTAGTTTCTGAATTAGGTATTCCCACTCAACTTCTCTCTGTTTCCATGGACGCTAGAGCACTGGACGGATGCTCTATTGGTAGAGTTACCCACAGCACTGTTCCTGTTAACCTGTTGCTCCTACCCTCTACTTTTTTGAACATTTTGTTAAAAATCGCGCAACATTTCAGCGCCCTGCTACTCATGCCAGGAATATAGTACGTTCATATGGTTAGAATGTGTGGATAGGAAACCCTCGGACGTTTTTAAAACTGGTTAAATCACGACTGTGGCTATAACATAACGTGCGTTACATCGGAAAGCGCAGGAAAACCTGATCACAGAAAATGGAAATAAATATCCTTGCGCCACTTCCAGCAATTGTTAACAGTGAGCCGAATTAGATAAGACCGAGCATTCAACTCCCACAGCATCCCCATGTTGTCTAGAGTCTTGTGAATTGAATCATCTTTGATTCTTGGTTGAACCGAAACAGGGGCACCACTTACCTCCGGTCTCCGCCCAGATCATTCCGGAAGAGCTCTCTCGTGAAATTTTTTCCAAGACGACAGCTAATGATTTTTACATCGCCTAAGGATGATTTTTATCGCTTATTAACGTTTACTAATACCTAAAGTAGCATTACAAACGTATTTCGAAGTGTTTTGTGAAAGTTTATCGTCTACTTTTGAATTTTAAAAATGACGTTACGTTGAAATCGCTGTTTTTTTCGTTTATCACACAGTCTACATATAACGATATCTTGGCTTTATATGGCCCGATTTAATCGAAATAAAGACCCAATAGTGTTTATGGGACATCTAGGAGTGCCAACAAAGAAGATGGTGAAAGGTAATGACTGTTTTCTATTTTATTGTGCGGTTTGTGTAACGCCAAAATGCTAATTATTTTGTTTACGTCCCCTGCTGTGCTTTTGTGTTGTAGTGTATTGGTGCATGCTATCAGATAATAGCTTCTCATGCTGTCGCCGAAAAGCATTTTAAAAATCTGACTTGTTGCCTGGATTCACAACGAGTGTAGCTTTAATTTGATACCCTGCATGTGTATTTTAATGAACTTTTGAGTTTTAACTAATACTATTAGCATTTAGCGTAGCGCATTTGCATTTCCAGAGCTCTAGTTGGGACGCAAGCGTCCCAAGTAGAAGCAAGAGGTTAATCTTCGGGTTTCAGGAAATCACAGTGAGGCTATACAGCTGCTTCTCATTGAGTCTCCCCATGTTCCAGTTGTTTTGGGATTTTCTCAGCTTAAAAAAACACAACCCCGTTATTGATTGGACCACATGTTCAATCTTGGGTTGGAGTCTGTTTTGCCATTCCCATTGCCTCAAAGCAGCACAGCCTTCCCCGAGACAGCCTCCTCAGGGCTTATGTCAAGACTCGGATTTCTCTACCGGCCCACAGATTACCACAACCTCCTGGAAGTTTTCAGCAAGGCATGGGCTACTTCTCATCCCCCGCATCGTCCTCATGATTGTGCCATTGATCTCCCCCCAGGCACCATACCACCTCGGGGTAGGCTATATTCTCTACCTGGGCCGGAGACCAAGGCCATGGAGGAGTACATAGAGGACTCTCTGGCTACTGGGGCTGTCCGTCCGTCTGCTACTCCTGCCGGCGCAGGGTTTTTCTTTGTGGAGAAGGACAAGCCCCTGCGTTCGTGCATTGACTACCGGGGTCTTAATGATATTACGATTAAGAATTGTTACTCCATACCACTCCCCTCCTCGGCTTTTGAACCTCTCCAGGAAGCCACCATTTTTTTACAAGCTGGATCTTTGGAATACCTACCACCTGATTCGGATACGCGAAGGAGATGAGTGGAAGACAGCATTCAGCATAGCCAAGCGCATTAATTCCAGGCAGGCCCGGTGGGCTCTGTTATTTACTAGGTTCAATTTCACCATCTCCTACCGCCCAGTGTCCAAAAACCTGAAGCAGGATGCTCTCTCCCATCTATACAGTTCCACTGCCACTCCCTCTGAATCTGAGACCATCCTCCCTGCCTCTTGCTTGGCGGCTTCTGTTGTTTGGGGAATTGAGGCTCTGGTCCGCAAGGTTCAGCGTTCCCAATCGGACCCTGCGGGGAGCCTGGCTAACCGTCTGCTTGTGCCTGATGAGGTCTGGTCTCAGGTCCTAGAATGGGCTCACTCCTCCAGGCTTACCTGTCATCCTGGTACTCGTCGGACCCTGGCTTTCCTCCGTCAACGCTTCTGCTGGCCTACCATGGTCCCTGAAGTATCGACCTTCGTCGCCGCATGCATGGTATGCGCGCAAAGCAAGACACCGTGGTAAGCTCCGTCTGGCCTCCTACAGCCACTTCCTGTCCCTCATCACCCCTGGTCCCATATTCCTCTGGAATTCGTCACTGGGCTTCCTCCGTCAGACGGCAACACCACCATTCTGACGGTGGTGGACAGAATCTCCAAGGCCTCCCATTTCATCCCTCTTCCTAAGTTACCTTCAGCCAAGGAGACGGCCCAGCTTATGGTGCAGCATGTCTTCCATATCCATGGACTCCCGGTTGACGTTGTCTCGGACCGGGGTCCTCGGTTCTCATCCCAATTCTGGAAGGCACTCTTATTGGGTGCAAAATATCAGCCAGTCTGTCCTCTGGGTTTCATCCCCACTGTAACGGCCAGTCGCAGCGAGCCAATCAAGACACTCCAGTGTCTGGTTGCCAGTAACCACACCACCTGTAGACAGCCCACTGGTCTGGGTGGAATATGCCAGGAACACTCTCCCTTCTTGGCTACTGGACTATCCCCCTTTGAATGCTCCATGGGGTATCAGCCCCCGCTCTTCCCAGAGCAAGAAGTTGAGGTCAACGTACCTTCAGCCAAGATGTTCATCCACTGCTGTCGGCGTACCTGGAAAAGAGCTAGGGCGGCTCTTCTCAAGACCACCGCTTATCGACAATACCTGGAGGACCGCCACCGGACTCCGGCTCCTCGCTGTCGGGCAGAGCGTATGGCTGTCCATTCGGGACCTACCCCTCCGGGTAGACTCCCGTAAACTTTCCCCCGTTTCATTGGTCCTTTCCCCATTTCTAGAGGCATTAGTCCCACTGCTGTCCGTCTGCTGTTGCCCCGTACCCTCCGTGTTCCCCCTACTTTTCATGTTTCCAGGATTAAACCCTTGTCTCACTGCCCTCTGTCTTCTGCTTCTAGGCCCCTCCCTCCCCTGTGTCAATGATGGCCAGGCAGCGTAAAGGTGAGACGCCTCCTGAGGGTTCGACCACGGGGTGGGGTTTCCCGTACCTGTTTGACTGGGAGGGTTATGGCCCGGAGGAGAGGTGCTGGGTTCCGGGTAAAGTCATCCTGGACCCGACCCTCATTGCTGATTTTCACCGCCGACACCCCGGTCAGCCAGGTATGCACTCAGGTAGGACGCCAGGTGGCGTCCCTAGAGAGGGGGGGTACTGTCACGCCCTGATCTGTTTCACCTGTCCTTGTGATTGTCTTCACCCCCTCCAGGTGTTGCTTATTTTCCCTGGTGTATTTATCCCGGTGTTTCCTGTCTCTCTGTGCCAGTTCGTCTTGTATGTTCAAGTCAACCAGCGCCTACTTTTCTATTCTCTTTTACTAGTCCTCCCAGTTTTGACCTTTGCCTGTTTTTCTGGACTCCATTCCTGTCTGCACTGACCTTGAGCCTGCCTGCCATTCTGTACCTCTGGAACTGGTTTTGACCTTTTGCCTGTCCACAACCATTTTTGTATTTTTAATAAACATCTTGGATTCTAACCATCTGCATCTGGGTCTTGCTTAAAGCCCTTATAGCTAGCCCTTCCTTCACTGACATAAAAAGCTTGCTTAGCCTGTTTAAATTACACTGAAACTGTAGACATGCAGCCCCACAATTAAGAGCAACTGGCTGTTTTTAGAAATCACACCGTTGATCAACATGTTTCTCCACGATCCCCACGATCGTAATTGTTGGATCAGCTGAACACAGCAGCTGACTCAGGCTACTGCAATGACTCGTGGCTGTCACGCCCTGACCATAGAGAGCCCTCAGGGTTCTCTATGGTGTAATAGGTCAGAGCGTGACTAGATTTTTTTCTAGTTATTTTAATTCTATGTTGGTGTGTGAGTATGGTTCCCAATTGGAGGCAGCTGAATATCGTTGCCTCTAATTGGGGATCATACTTAGTGTGTCCCTTTTCCCACCTGCGTGGTGGGATATTGTTTTGTTTAGTGCCTATCTGCGCTACGTACTGGACGTTCGTTAATTCTTTGTTGTTTTTTAAGTTTCACTGTAATAAATATGTGTAACTCTACACACGCGCCTTGGTCCGATTATTTATATAACGATCGTGACAGTGGCAGAAGAACAGCTGCTTCATGAAAACTCATAATAAGTTAACTTCTTCGAGATAGGGGGTGCTCTTTTAATTTTTGGATAAAAAATGTTCCCGTTTTAAACAAGATATTTTGTCACGAAAAGATGCTCGACTATCCATTTAATTGACAGCTTTGGAAAGAAAAAACTCTGACGTTTCCAAAACTGCAAAGATATTATCTGTGAGTGCCCCAGAACTAATGCTACAGGCGAAACCAAGATGAAGTTTCATACAGGAAATGGTCCAAATTTTGAATGCCCTGTGTTCCAATGTCTCCTTATATGGCTGTGAATGCGCCAGGAATGAGCCTGCCCTTTCTGTCGTTTCCCCAAGGTGTCTGCAGCATTGTGACATATTTGTAGGCATATCATTGGAAGATTGACCATAAGAGACTACATTTACCAGGTGTCCGCCCGGTGTCCTGCGTCAAATTATTGCGTAATCTCCAGGTCCATGCACGTTCCATTTCTTCAGAGAAGAAACTAAACTGCCACGAATGACTTATCATCGAATAGATATGTGAAAAACACCTTGAGGATTGATTCTAAACAACGTTTGCAATGTTTCTGTCGATATTATGGAGTTAATTTGGAAAAAAGTTCGCGTTTTAATGACTTAATTCTCATTTTTCTTCTTACCCAAACGTGATGAAGAAAACGGAGCGATTTGTCTACACAAATAATAATAAAAACTGAACATTTGCTATCTAACTGAGAGCCTCCTCATTGAAAACTTCTGAAGTTCTTCAAAGGTAAATTATTTTATTTGAATGCTTTTCTTGTTTTTGTGAAAATGTTGCATGCTGAATGCCAGGCTTAATCCTATGCTAGGCTATCAATACTGTTACACAAATGCTTGTTTAGCTATGGTTCAAAAGCATATTTTGAAAATCTGAGATGACAGTGTTGTTAACAAAAGGCTAAGCTTGAGAGCTAATATATTTATTTCATTTCATTTGCGATTTTCATGAATAGTTAACGTTGCGTTATGCTAATGAGCTTGCCTAGAGAATTACACTCCTGGATACAGGTTTTTTTCGTAGCCAAACAAAACGGAGCGATTTGTCCAACACAAATAATATTTTTGTAAAAACTGAACATTTGCTATCTAACTGAGAGTCTCCTCATTGAAAACATCTGAAGTTCTTCAAAGGTAAATGATTTTTTTTGAATGCTTTACTTGTTTTTGTGAAAACGTTGCATGCTGAATGCTACGCTAAATGCTACGCTAGCTATCAATAATCTTACACAAATGTTTGTTTTGCTATGGTTGAAAAGCATATTTTGAAAATCTGAGATGACAGTGTTGTTAACAAAAGGCTAAGCTTGAGAACTAGCATATTTATTTCATTTCATTTGCGATTTTCATGAATAGATAACGTTGCGTTATGGTAATGAGCTTGAGGCTGTATTCACGATCCCGGATCCGGGATGGCTAGAATCTACCTCCATGCACTTTGAACCCTCACCTCTGGCACCTGGTCATCTCCAGCCTCTTCTGATTGGACAATCCCAGTGTATGGTCCCCATAGTGTGTCAGTGGTGAGGTCTCTGCAGGCCAGAACCTTGGGGCCAGCAGTACCGTCACTTAGCTCCAGGTCATCTACAGAGAGAATGCGAGAAGAAAGAGAAGAGAGAGCGACTAAGTCTCCCAGGTCCCACAAGCAAACAAGATACAAACCAATACAAAACCAACTCAGTTGTGTCTCAATTTACTGTTGAGAGTTATAATAGTAAAATAGACAAGGTGCATCAGCAGTTTTCTATTGTTATATCAGTTACTGACAGTCGTTCAATTAGCCATGTGCAACTAACCATTTTTTAATTGGTAAGTTAGTCTAGCCAGCTATCTAAACTTAAGTAATCACGGCCAAATACTGACCAAGTATGCAGGGCAAGTGCCCAGAGACCCTGACCTCCAAAGAGCCCCCATTCATTTTGTTAGTCACTTTCAGATATCATATGTGACTTGTTTCAGAAATCTAGGCGTATGTCACGCGTCACTACTTCACAGGAGAGCCATTTGAATGTAAACTTTTTTTTTTTTTATCAAAATGCGTTTTTTGGCAGAAATGCCTTCTAGAACATGTGAACTTTCATGTGCCTTAATAACAAACGTGTATGTTATCTGTAAATATAAATACAAATATTAAATTATGAGCCTAGTTGGTTTAGCCACGTAAAAGACAGCAACCTTCCCACAAGCCATGATTGGCTGAGATAATGAGTGGGCTGGACATGCCGAGAGATGAGTTCGGATTGGTCTGCCATGTAGCACGCAATCTGTCTATAATATGAGCTGGTCAGTATGTGTAGGTAACCCTTTCTAATGAGGCTTTTTTGAAAGATATCACGTAGTAGAACTGCATAAGTGTTACTCTCCACTTTCTGGGGGACCGAGTTTTGAAATCAGTGGAATGCACGGTGGAATTAGTGTATGACAGCTAAGGAGATGGAGAAAACTTTGGCATTTGATTGCAAATATGCAGACATAGTCAAAAAGAGAACACACAGAAGGCTGTGTTGTATAAAACACCTGTCTCCGGATTACATCTTCAAACTAAGGTCAACCATGGCCTCCGTGACAGAGAGGGTGAAGCGTCCATCCATGTATATGGGTAAGAGAGTCTAGCTAGCTACATTTTCAGATATTACAAGTTTCTAATTTTGTCAAGTTAAAGTGTACTGTTAGCTAGCTGGCTGGCTTGCTAGCTAACGTTACATGTATGATCTGTGTAGTAATATTATTCATATCTCAGAGCCATTTGCATTGCTAGTTATAGCCTATTGTTAGCTAGCTAACATTGAACCTGGTTGGTTAGCTACCTGCAGATTTACGCAGGCTAGTAATGTTATGAGTTTGGATTTAGGTTCATTGTTTAGCTAGCTAGCTACATGTCTAAACAAAAGACACCCCTATGCAAGTAGCCATTTCAATAGAATGTTCATGATGTCACTGCAACTGTCGATAGACGTAGCAGAGCGCAGACAAATTTACAAACGCTCAACACCCATTGAATATGGCCAGTGTCAGTAAATGTTGGCAAAAAAGCGTAATTAAATTGTTGTCAGCAGCACAGTTGCAGTCACCAATGTTTTGGATAACATAAAAACAGCCTAACCAGCTCTGCTAGGGCGAGTAAAATGGTCAGAGTTAACTGTTCTCTCATTTGTGTCTGGAAGTAGCTAGCAAGCTCGCCAATGTTAGCCAACTAGCTTGGATGCTTGACTGCTGTTGTTAGAACAGAACGCTCGAATCAATCCTACTCCTCGGCCAGAGCGCGTTCAGTGTGCGCTCTGAACGCTCCGAGAGTGAAACGCTCTCAATTTACGAACGGACAACGTGACAACGCTCTTGAGTTTACGAACGCCCAGGAAATGTCTCTACGCCTTATAGCAAAATGTGTACAATTGCAGGAAATTAACTTTACATTTTAAAAATATATATCTGCCGTCAAGACCGGGGCCAGTATAATGTTTTGCCCGCGAGGTGGGGGGAGTCCAAAACAAATCTCGCTTAGGGCCCCCAAAAGGTTACTGCCGGCCCTGACTACTGGTATAATGCTTGTAGTTAAAGGTCCAATGCAGACGTTTATGAGTGGTCTGAGTGGGGAGGAGAAAACTGAAAACTAGCTGTTATTGGCTGAGAGGTTTGGAACTCTTTCTTATTTGTCTATTAACTAAGCTCAATCCCACCAAAAAAGGCAGAAATTTCAGGAGATCTTTTCAGGAGATTGTTCACCCCCCCCCCCTTACCCTCAGAACAGCCTCAATTCCCAAAGTTGTGTCAAGTTGGCTGCATGTCCTTTGGATGGTGGACTATTCTTTATACACACGGGAAACTGTTGAGCGTGAAAAACCTTTCAGTGGGTAAAGTAGTTTAACTGCAAAAAAATTGATTGATTGCACAAATCAGTTGACTGCATGTGTGGGGATGGATGTGGGTACACAGACCTGCGAGGTACTGCGGCCCCCCCATAATGAGTACAGATTTTTTTGTGTCCCATCAAAGTTGCCCATCCCTAATCTATGTCATGTCATGGCCAGACCTCTGATGATTCCAACACTAGGGGGTGTGGTGTTGCCTTGAGCACAGAGTGGACTGAGCAGAAGTTGGCCAAAACCAAGCTAACTTTTGTACTTCCCCTTAGGAGATAACTGAGAAAAAGACATGGGAGTCAAGGCATTAGTGTGAGACTTGGGCAGAGGGAGCCTCAGGCCACTGAGGAGAGAGCCCTTCACTATCACACTCATATCCCTTACAATCCCACAGAGCAGAATCTCAAAAGTAGGATCACAAAGGTAGGATCTCAAAAGCTTAAACGAAAACACATCTCTCAAAAAGGAATGATTAGGAAAGGAATCTTGAAATTCACTTAGTCCAGTACCTACAGTAAGCTGTCCTATGACACAGCCCCCATAGCCATGGTGCTCTACAGTGCAGTACCATTGGAACCTGCTGTTTACCACCACGTTCAGCTGTCCCTCTCCCTCCATGTTGATTCTGTTGCTCTGTGTCCCATCCCCCCTCCCTCCCTCCTCCTCCATGGTTCAGCTTCTCTTTCGGGGGTCGGGCTAAAGTGCCAGGCTGATAAGAGTGTTTGTCTAACACTCTCTATGTCAAAACACTCATCTATCTTCTCTGTATCTATCCCCACCAGAGAACAACAGACAGATGCTGATAAAAATGGCTTTCCCACAGCCAAGAGTGGGAGAAAGAGAGGGGGAGGAAAGGAGAGGGGGGAAGGGAGAGAGGGAGGGGTGGAGGAGAGAGAGGGGGAGATAGAGACAGCGGGAGGAGTGGAGGAGCGGGAAGGAGGGGAAGGAATGAAGGAGCAGTAGTGAGAAGGAGATTGGAACAAATCAAGCTTATGAGTGTGTTACTAAGTGGAGGCTGGTGGAAGGAGCTATAGGAGGATGGACTCATTGTAATGTGGGGAATGGAATTCATGGAACGGAGTCAAACATGTGGTTCCCATACGTTTGATGTGTTTGTGTAAGTCTCCTGTCCACATCAGCGAGGCTGAAGTCCAGTGTCCAGGCCTATCTCCCAGCACCCCTGGCCAGATCACACTCTGACCAACTAATCTCAACACTCCATCAATGTCCAGTCTGCTGCCCTGATATTGGCTGGCCTCAGTCACATGATGCCTTATCAGCATGAACACCACCATTAACCTAATTGTGAAATTGTCTGCTGGGATTTTACCTTTGTGAAAAAATACAGAGACCACACTGAGTGTCGGTGTTTAGAACCTACAAATATTCCATCATCCTTCCATGATCAGCCAAGCCCCATTCCAAGCTCTCTGCCAACTGTAACACAGGGAGGTAACCTGGATGGGAGGTCCCAGCTCTAAGTTGCCGACGCACGGTCAGCCGCGCGGGCACACCATCCAACAGGTGGCTTAAAAATCAAGATCAGTTTCATCCTCCCACTGAGGAGTGATCATGAGGCCCATTTTAATCACTGCACATGGGTAATCCCTACAGGTTAGCACGGTGCTACGCTACACAGGACCTCCTACCGTTCTAATCCCTGCTAATTACCACTACCGCACACCACAAACCCCCATAATGACCTGGGGTTCTTATCAATACTGCTCAATGCCCTGCGCTCGCCTCTCAGCCTGATACTGGCCCCTCTGTAGAGGCTCTACACCATCTCTACAGCCCCACAGCCCTGTTCATTGCCCTGCAGCTTGGCCACTCCGCTTGATATGCTGGCCCCTCTCCTTGCCTCTAAACCATCTCTATGCCCCCACACAGCAGACCTCAAGAATATCCACAGCCCGGACCACAGACAGTGCCCACAAAACACAGGCAGGACCAGGCTTAATCAATAGGGATCCTGCACCACAGTCCACACAGACCTATCAGCCAGCCTTATCAATAGAGCTCCACTCTGGCAGTGTCCACACAAAGCCTTATCAATATGGCTGCTTCACCAGCCACTGGGGCGTCCTGTCCATTTTACAACAGCAGACAATAAAACAATCACCCTATCGTTAATGAAATGACTAATGCAATTACCCGATGAGTAGACAGAGGGGGATAGAGGGAGTTTAGGAGGAAGAGGGAGTACTGGAGGGAGAATACTGCAAAAGCGAGGCCATACATTTGTATAAAAAATCTATTTGTTTCACATGTTTAGATGTGTTATTTTCTTTAAGACCCTGAGGGATTGTGACCTCATGGCACATGGGCAATTTAACAGATTCACGCAAATCCACTTCCTCTCTGAATCCTTCAAGAGGAACAAAGAAACCTTCAGGTAATGCTGTGTTCGTAACCAAGCAAGAGGTGGGAATTTACCAGTTGTGAAGTCGTAAATACAAGTTGTATGCATTCACGTGCTTTGACCTCATTGAGAAATGCCAATTGGCTAATGGCCAGGAAGCTGCATAAACCATAAAGTAAAGGTACAGCTATCGTGATTGTAAACAAATTATAGTGTTCAAAACCCATATTAATAGATTGCTTTTTCATAAATAATGTTTTGTTGTTGCATTTAACTGCCGAAAATGCTGTTATTGAGGTCAGCATGTGGGAGAAGTGGGAGATCAGGATGATAAGCAAGTTTCCCACTTGAATGACCAGTTTGAGGGCCGTTCAAGTGGATTTTTGTGGTAAATTCCAACTTTTGCAGCATAAACATCCCATTCAAGCTATGTAAAAGACATACGTGCTAACAGACACCTAAAAGTAGTTTTACAAGTCTGTCAGATTGACATGATGGCAGTGAACAGTGGGATTCTGCCCCTTACATGTCCCTATGAGTAAACCAACACCACCATGGATCATTCAAAGGGGTTGTTAGTTATACCATGTTAACATAATACCTACAACTGTAGTTTACACTACAGTCCTGTAGGGGCACTGGAGCTCAGCCTTGATAACCCAAACAATGTTATGAGAAAGAGATACAGTAGCACTTCCTGGTCAAATACATAGTTTACACTTATCTATTCATTCTCAACATATCATGAGACTACTGGACACACCTGTCTTTGTGCAGTAGTTCATTGTCTATGAAATTGTTCAGGTGGACAAGAACTTTGAGGTATTGGCCAATTAATGACATCACCAACCTTACATCAACGTTACAACAGGCCAACCTAACCTAGCGTTGTCCTGGTCGTCACGTTTGCAAAACAACACGCATGATCATCTGCACCATCCTATGGGAGTCGAGCATGCTCAAAAGGACTCAGTCATCTGATTGGATCTCAATGTGTAAAAAATAGTTACACAACCCTCTGTAGCAGGATCTCCCCTATTCCCCAACATCATCGTCTCCTCTATCAGGGCTAATTGATTTTTTAAAAGGCTATTGTTGATATCAAATTAGCACATCGCTGCGAAGCCATTGATTTTTTGACACAGTACAACAGGAAGTCTTTATCAGGGCCGCACTCCGACCCCGCACTAATAGCTGGGGTTTAACCTCTGCTGAATGACAAATCCCTGAGCTTTCTCCCCTACTCACTCAGCATGGAGGCTCCCCCTCTCTGCTCTGCACCTCACAAATGAGGAAAAGAGATGGGCCGCTACCGGTACACAGGAGCCCTACGGTGCA